>NC_092632.1:77514078-77815745 GCF_039555335.1 Amphiura filiformis | reverse complement strand
AACTATAGGTGAAGAAATCAGAGACCAGGAAAAAACGGTGAAAATTGTCTGCTGCGTATACTATAATATACCCGGATAATATAATTTCTATATCTTACCGCTAACGAAATATAATCCTTCCTAGTGAGTCCGCTAGTGAGGCAACTGTGGTAACATGACAAACACACATACAGACACACAGACACACAGACACACCGACACGCAAACAGACAGATACAGACAGACAGACAGACAGACAGACAGACAGACAGACAGACAGACATACACACAGACATACAGACACCCAGATAGACAGAGTGACGACTCCGGGCAAATAAACTACTGACATGGTCGGTAATCATGGTAATGTTTTATAAATTAGCTTCTCACCACTGCGGCCCGGGTTCAATTCCCCGCGTTGCCAATTGAGTTTGGTTGCCGATCCATGCTTGTCCTCTCCAGGTGCTCCGGTTTTCCTCCTGCTTCTAAAATCGGACCTCTTCCCATATCCTTGTCCCTCCATATTCGGTTGGCATCTTTTAATTATAAGTAGCCTCTGAGCACTGCACTATCGGGGCTTTGCCTGGCTCCGACCGAATATTATAAATAAATACGGTAGTCAGGTATGTATAAACAATATAATAAACAGTATAATACTTAATAGGCAAATAAATACTAAAACATACATAGGAACAAACAGACGAATAATGCAGAATTTATACTCAAAATTAAAGAGAACAGAATAAACGTAATTATTCACATTTATATTGTGTTGTATTATTTTTTTAATCGATATTGATTTATATCGAGATTCCTTGAATGGAAGAAGTCAATGTAACGGGAGACAAGACTAAATACTTGTTGAGTATCGTATTGCTCCTCCTGATCGCCGCGTGGTAAATATTTCTTTGGTTTTCCCCACGATGTCCCAGATATTTCCCTTTTCTCAAGTCTGACAATGACCTTGTGTAATGATTGATTATGATACAAATACAGTTCGCCTTAATGCTGACGCGAAACACAAACGAAGTATATGGGGGAGTATAATGTGCCTTTTTGTTTTTGCTTGGTGTTATTATCTTGATGTGAAATTTACCTTTTTTTCAGACAATAGAGAAGCTAAAATGCGAAATATGTTTGATGGGAAAAAATGTAGTTTAAAAAGTTGTTTTTGCGAAATTGCGAAAATGGCAAAAAAAGTATAGTTTAAAAAGTTGTTATGCGAAATCGCTAAAATTGCGAATTATGTTTGATGGGAAAAAGTATAGTTTCAAAAGTTGTTATGCCACAATAAAATATTGAAATATAATAACTGCTGCAAAGCTCTCGACTAACAAAGTTGTTTACCAAATAAAAAAGTTTACAACACACGCATACATCATAGGCCCAATAGAGAAAAAGATGTAGTCATATAGGCCAATTAAAAACAAATATAAATAAGGAGATAAGTTTAAGTGACCGCTTATGGGTTCGAATTTCAACCAGCCTAATCATGAAGCTCCCGTGGACCAGTGATTAAGGCACAGGTCTCGTAAACCTGAGGTCCTGGGTTCGATTCCCAGACGGGATCACTTTTTCTACTTGTCTCCTTTATTATTTGCGACGGAGAACCTGGTGAAAATTATGTTTATTCAAATATAAATACTTCTTAGTCTCTTTCCCGGGAAAGTGAATCAGATGACCATATCAGTCATGAAGTCCTCCGATGTGAAGGACGAAATATTGTAGTGAGTACAAATTCTCTTGGTTTTGTCAAGCAAAATGGAAATATTTAAATATAAATACGATCACAAATTGCTTACGATTTCAAATTATGAAGACAATTTGATTCATTGATAAAGGAACACATAAAATGTTTTTGTTTTTGCGTGGAATATACGTGTAAAAAATGAATTCCGTTTGTTTTGCGTGGAAGTCCGAAGCAAGGAAAGTTAACATTGGTACGTGAGTTTTCACTCGTGTTTTGTGTGGGGGGCGGGTGCGCTGTCCTTCCAATGGCTTGAAGGTGAATTTACACTTTTGAAACCGGGTCCATTATCCTTGCATGTAAAGTGTGTGCCTTTTCAATGTCTTTTTTAAAGTGTAAAACAACATCTTCACTTCAGTTTGTACTTTTTCAATGACTGACATAATTTCACTGTGTCCGTAAACCTTGTTTTGATTGTTTAAAGAAACCAGAAAATCAATTAAACAGGTTGAGATTTACTTCTATCATATCATGATAGCCGAATGAAATGCCTGCATATATACTTCAAGTGAGGAAGTATCTATTTCAATTAGAGCCATCAAGTATAGACATAGCAAAATCTAGGTAAAGACGCTATAACCGATGTAAAAATCCGCGGCAAGTTCCTACTTAGACTCCCTGTTTGGTAGCAGCGTGTTATTCTAAAAGAATCTTGACCACTGTCATAATATAATTAGATATATTCAACTAGTTCGTCTACTTCTTGACCATAAATCCAAATCTCCTGCCTGTGAGATGAATTATCTTAGAGAAAAAAAATCCTACCAGGTTCTAGAACATACAAATATCACCGCATTCATGATCACTTGGTGTTTTACAGTCAGACTTAATAATGGTAAAACATGCAGAGAAAACATGATAAACAGAATGTATGTAAGTATACACCATTTTTGAATTGGTAAATTATGTTTGTCGGGATGCCTGTTTGTTTGTTAGGGGTTGTTTGTTTGTTTGTTTGTTTGTTTGTGTGGATTTGTTGGAGCTTTCAGCTCCTCAGCATATCATTATGGATACTGGTATTGTACTAATCAACGCGGAAATTGGTCCGAAACTTTACAATAATGGAAGAAAGTCCACTTTCAGCTGTTTAGAAGCAGGAGGAAACCGGCGGATCCAGAGAAAACCTGCTGTGCACAGCGTGTATGGACTGGAAACTAATTGCACATAACGTCATCAGGAATAGCCGATGCTTGAACCCGGTACCTCGGTGGTTCAAAGCGATGATCGCTACGCTGGCCCCCCGTTTTGTTGGCCATAAGCAGGGGCCGTGTACATACACGGTCCCTGCCAAGCAAGTAGACCAGTTGTAACTCAGAAAGCTAATATACGTATATATATATATCAGGTATAAGGTAAAAAATTACATCCGTCATGTTACGATGATATTTTTTTTAACTGTAGGTTGTAATTGATATGGAAACACTTCCTGAGCTGAGTAAATAAACATCATTATTATGTCATTATACATGTGTGCATGATACCATTCAACTAAAGAAATCGTATATTATTCGCAAAAGTTCTTGTAAACAAATCCAAAGAAATATGGTGTAAAATGATGTTAAACATATACCTCAATGACATTTCGCGCTACATCGTGTTTATTGACAATACCTGATGAACGTATTTACAAATCTTGTTTTGTATTTACAAATGAATTTTGATGCGCAGTCAAATAACAAACAAGGTAAAGAATGAAAGGACGTATTTAGCATGCAATCAGGCCTAAAAATTTTAAAAAAAGGGTTTGATTGGCATAATTGGAGATATAAAAATTGCTATAACAAAATTGAAGAAACCATTCGAAATACCATCTCTCTGTGTCAGGTGGCACTGTAGCGCAGACTAGCGCTGCTGTGGTCTTCACAAGAGTACGTCATCTCACTTGATCTGATCCCAAGTGCGTAGCACCTTGCATTCCTTGGTTAGAAACCAGCTTCACGTCAAAATTGGGGGACCATTTGAAATAGCCCTTATTGAAGACATCAAAGTTGCTATCTACTGAAGATAGCAACATTGAGGAACCATTTGATATAGCCCTTATTGAAGACATCAAAGTTGCCATATCTATACTGAAGATAGCAAAATTGGAGGCCATTTGATATAGCTTTATTTAAGACATCAAAGTTGCTTTCTAAAGAAGATAGCAAAATTGAAGGACAATTTGAAATAGCCTTTATTGAAGACATCAAAGTTGCTATCTATTGCAGATAGCACAATTGGGGGACCATTTGATATAGCCCTTATTGAAGACATTAAAGTTGATATCTACTAAAGATAGCAAAACTGAAGAACCGTTTGATATAGCCCTTATTGGAGACATCAAAGTTGATATCTACTGAAGATAGCAAAATTGAGGAACCATTCGAAATAGCCCTTATTGAAGACATCAAAGTTGCTTGAAAATAGCAAAATTAAGGAACCATTCGAAATAGCCTTTATTGAAGACATCAAAGTTGCTATCTACTGAAGATAGCAAAATTGGGGGACCATTTGAAATAGCCCTTATTGAAGACATCAAAGTTGCTATCTACTGAAGATAGCAAAACTGAGGAACCATTTGAAATAACCCTTATAGGAGACATCAAAGTTGCTATCAACTGAAAATAGCAAAATTGAGGAACCATTCGAAATAGCCCTTATTGAAGACATCAAAGTTGCTATCTACTGAAGATAGCAAAATTAAGGAACCATCATGACGCAATCCATTTCTTGTGTTTCTATTGTTGAAGACATTGCAATACACTATTGATAAGACACGATTTTTACAACCCAACAGTTAAGTCAACTGTGACTGTGAGTTAAGTATTCAACACCAAAACGTGCAACAGTTTTGCGGTGGTGGTATTTAATGCTCTGCATGCTAGCCAACAGTTATGCTAGCCATAGGCTTCAACATAAGAAGTCCCAAGTTTTGAGATATTTTCTCAAAATATCAAGAGCTATCTCAAGAACTACTGAACCAATACTAGGCTTGTTTGTACTCATTTTAATGCATTTTTCATGCTGATTCCAAATATGGTCATGAAAATTTACATTTCTGACATTTTTGAATTTTTTTTCGACACCCGCGTGAAGAGTGTTAATAAGTATACTGTCTAGTCATGATGCAAACATGTCTTAAGTTGAAGTTATTAAAGAAAACATACTTTCAGTCTGTTCAAACAAAATGTATGTATATAAACTGGTATTTTTTAAATACAAGCTATTAATATATGAACTGAATGCCGAAAGCACCATTTTATTTCGACCACACATCCTCCAAATCACATTAAATCTTCACGACTTGCTTAATACTTACACGTGTGTCCTATCAAATGAATGTCCGCGTACGTAACAATGTGAATGCATAAATTAGTGAAATGAATGTTGCGTGATTCTTACACTGTTATAGACGAATCCAATTTCACGTATTCCTACACCTCAATGGCAGCCATTAGCTGGGTCCCCTTCGGCTCTATCTCACCTAAAATGTGAAATGATGCGGCCTTGGAGGGTATTTTAAACTGCATTCTATCACCCGTGTTACACATAGACAAAAGAATGATGACAGTTTACAACACAAAAGAATCTAACATCGAATTTTAAGCGGGTTTAATCCACCCAATTGGGCACTCACAACACCTGTATGCAGGGTTTTCTTTAAGCATTTTGCTGAAGGGGTATTTTCAATTTTTTTTAACCCTTTCAATTGTGAATTTTTCCTCTGAAGGAGTCAAAATCATTGCCCAAGGGGTGTTTTTATAATATTATTTTTGAAGACATTTTCAACAATATGTGTGTTTTTGGAGCCATATAGGAATCTCCCCCAATATTTTGCCAGGGGATGATCCATACAATCATCCCCCAATGTTGACGCCTGTATATGGGTTTCTGACCAAATTAACCTCATATTTGGCCATTTTAGCCCCAAAAGTGCACATTTTTGCAAAATGGCAACAAATTTAGTACCATAAACTTATTCTTTCTCCAATAAGAACTGGATTCACTATACTTCAAGACATTTATTATCACCCCCTCCCCGAGTCAAAAAGAAATCTACGCCACTGTTTGGAGCAGTGGCGGATCTAGAGCAGTCAGAAGGGGGTGGGGGCAATGTTATAAAAATATAATATTTAAAAATGCCCCCTGAGAAGTAAGAAACTTTTGCAAAATGAAGACCTAATTGAAGCAATTTGGTGGATCATTTTGGCACTAATGTGTAAAATTTTAGTTTAACAAAGCCGAATATTAATTTGTGAAATGAGCAGTCCATGGAGTCTTTCGTGGACGGCAAGTTTTCCCTATTATGGTAGGCCTATAAATTGTATTAAACATAAATTGGCAAATGTCGAAAGCAGAAGTGAAAGTGGCCATTTGTTTGTCAACTACGCAGGGTGGTGTTCCCCCCTAAGAACTTGGAAAATTTTGCAAAATGAAGATCTAATTGAAGCGATTTGGTGGACCATTTTGGCTCTATTACTGTGTAAAATTTAAGTTTGAACAGTTGAAAAGCCGAAAATTGTGAAATGACGGTCCATAAAGCCTTTAGGTCCTAAATGCCAAAAGCCGAGAATAAATGCACAATATCAGGTGTTTCTCTATTCAAATCTTGCAATATCTGAACGCGTACGTTTTCAAGATTTTGTACGCATTGGACTTTGGGACTATGGATTTGAAGGAGTCAGAAAAGTGCCTGAACGCGTAAATACGCGTGTTTTGTGCGTTAAAGTAAACCCTGCCTGTATGGTGTATGCGGGGACCCGATAATGGCCGATCAAATCCTGACCATGACATGACTCGTTGGATTCGTCTATAGAACATAAGGCAAAGAGCTTTGTGGGTTGTTCACCTGGTGCCCAACGGGTGGGTAAAATGACACTTTTATTGGTTACATTCACCTTTATTTTCCGTTTCTTTTCAGAAATTTGGGTGGTTTTTTTTACCAAACCGCTGGCACCATGGGAACAACTAAAGGGGAATTTAACCAATGTTGGGTGAAATTTAACCAGTGTTGGTTGAATTTTAACCACTGTTGGGTGAAATTTAACCGATGGTGGGTGAAATTTAACCAGTGTTGGGTGAGTTTTAACCACTGTCGGGTGAAATTTAACCAATGTTGTGTGAATTTTAACTAATGTTGGGTGAAATGTTTTACTCCATGTATGTTACTCAGTGTTCCAATTATCAATACATCCCTCCATTTATACCATCCACCGTGACCAGCATTTTGCTTCATTAATTGTGACTTCATCTACTGCGAACAGAGTATAAACTATTACATAAACCGGCTACAAGTACTTTTGGGCTTTTCCAGTTAAAATCCACACTACCCCTGTGGAAGATTTTGGAAATATCTTCCATAGTGGGAGTATGTTTTTCAAATGTAATTGGGTCGGGATTAATCATTTTGAATCTCATACTCCCCCTGTATTATGACTTGACCTATATCTTCCACAACCGAAGTGAGTATTTCAAATGGAAGTTACACAATTGTCTATTCTATTCAAAACTCTTACTCTCTCTGTGGAAGACTTTATCTAAATCTTCCACAGGGGTAGTGTGGATTTTATATGGAATTATAGGCACTTGTATTGCATCAACTAACGCATGCTTATATTTTATTGCTGATATTCTATCATTGATTTGTACTATCTACACTGAAAATTACAATTAGTCAAATTCGATGAAAAATTTGTCAAACAGGGGATATAAATTTGTCATTCAAGGTAATTTGTCGTTTGACTATAATCACATCTATTCGACAAATTGTACAAACTACCAGACAAATCATTTCATTCGCATGACGAATCAAAATTAGTGATTGACAAATTTTAATGATTGACAAATCTGCGTGAACAATATGTATTGGTCATGACGAATCCAGTTCGTCAGGAGATGAAGAATTGACAAGTTAATACACGTATGACGAATCGTGCCGACAAACTTTGTTGAACACGACTAATTAAATTTTATAGCTGACAAGTTCCATTGACGAATTAGCTAGAAGCAACGGGTTTCCGAGCCTACGTGCAAGACACCGCGTCGCCATTACCAGCATACATGAGCATGCAGACGATATACGTGAATCCCGGTTCGTGAAATTTGTCATCTGATCTATAGCTTGGACAGGTAAGAATTTGTTTTTTGCCATGTTTCAATTGTAATATTTTGCACAGTGACTTTTGTGCACTGTAAATGTGACAACTAAGGCTGGAATATTGGGCCAAACCATGAAAACATTGACACGATGATTGATGTACGGCACCACACATGCACACCGTACTGCACTTAAGCTTACCGTGCACAAAAGTCACTGTGCAAATTATTACAATTGAAACATGGCAAAAAAACAAATTCTTACCTGTCCAAGCTATAGATCAGATGACGAATTTCACGAACGGATTCATGAATAATCATCTGCATGCTTATTGCATGTATCATTATGCTGATAATGGCGGCGTGGTGGCAAATCACTGTCACTAATTTGTTAAGTGACAAATTAAACAAGCAAGCATGACAAGTTATTTTTTCAGCATGACAAATTAATTTTCATGCATGACAAATTAATTTTCTTGCATGACAAATTATTTCAGAAATTTGTCGTTTTAGACACTTTTTGCATGACAAATCAAAATTAGTCATACGGTGCATGTTCATGACAAATTATAGTTTGTCGTGCATATGAATGACAAATTGCATGACAAATTATAGTTTGTCGTTTTAGACATGCCGTATGACAATTTTTTATTTGTCAATTGACTAAAGTATATTTTCAGTGTACTGTAGATAGCATTATTTGCATTACGGTATTTGATATCCATTTTAGACTGTGTTTATTCTTTTGGTCCATAAATGTTTACTAAAAGCAGCATTTAGTGCTAGTATGCCCTTTACAAATGCAATATTGTATAGCTAATACAGGGTGGCCAAAATACCTCCACATTTTATCTTGTAATAATGTTCTAGCTGTTAGGCGTGGTACAAACTTTCTTTTATTCTCAAATCGAATAAAAGCTAAAGCTATATAGTAGTTTGATTCCGTCCCATGTATATTTTTTTATCACATACGATTAGTAACTGAAGATTTATCCAAAAGTGTAAAATATTGTTTCTTTACAAAAATATCAACATACCACAGTGATAAAGCGGTAGCCAGGGGGTGCACTTTTATTTAGAAGTCCTGAAAATCAGTCCTTTTTTGAATGAAAAATTCACGGTCCATTGGTGTGTTTTTTTCGTAAAAACGTTGAAATCGGCAAATTTTTAAGGGAAAATTCACTGAAATTGCTCAGCTCTATTCAAATTTGGACATTATCCAGCAGCATTAAGTGGACATTCTTCATAAACCCTGTTAGATAAATGTAACTATTGCAATAAATTCTCACAGCATTGGATTTCATTTCAAACTAAATGAAGTTCGTATCACATCTACAAGCAAAGTTTAAACAGATTACAAATGGGGATATTTATTATCAACCCTGCATAAACTGAAGCATGCAACTAAAAGCTACTAAAAGCATGTTTCAGTTATTTACTTTATATTAAATATGATATATGACTTCCTGTTTTGCTGAATTTCTGCGCATTTTGTATTGTAAAAACATTGATTTAGTATTTTTAGTCATTTTAATTATGTTGGGCTTAACCGCAGTGCCTTATTACGTGTGTAACGACGAATAACGTAACAAAATCGCATAACATAACAAATTGTTACGTTATGCGCTCAAAACCGTTTGGCACTAAGGAAAGGGGACAACTTTTTGGCTGCTCGACGAGATACATGTACAGGTATAGCTCTCTGTACACGGAACCGACGACTTAACGTCCCCTCCGAAGGACGGAGTACTTTCATGATTCATTTACCCAATTCTAAATGAATCATGGGGAGAGCGGATGTCTGAATTTAATCTACAGATGTTGCCAATTAATTTCAGACATTTTTTTTTCCAAGTCAATATCCCAGCAAATCTCCACCTCCGGGAATTGAACCCGGGACCTCATGCACTAAAGGCAAGTACCCAAACCATTAGACCACGCTCTCCCTATATTTGTTTGTTTGTTTGTTTGTAAACAAATCCGAACTGTGCTAAATTTACTGACCAACGTACTACTGTGTTCAATTATCTTAGACTATGTGTTTTCTTTAAATGTTTGAATTATTTTTTGGTCAAAGTCATCACAGTTGTATTTTTGAAAGGATCAAAAATCCTTACTAATTTCTGTCATTCTTGTTATTAGCGTTTGATTTCAAATAGACAGGGCCGGATTTAACTATTTGGGGGCCCTGGGCCAGTCCAAAATTTGGAGGCCCCCAAACGCACCGTGAGGAAGGCATGTGCACTCAAGTGGCCAAGTTTTTAGATTCTACTAGGACATTTTCAAAATATTCAATTTTAGACTATTTTAGCCCAAATTGAAGCTGAATTTTGCTATATAACAGGCCAGTGCGCGCGGTGTTTTTTGGCTAAAATTGAAGAGGCACACTGTACAGGGCTGTTTTGGGGCCCTGGGCCCGGGCCCATCTGGCCCTATGGTAAATCCGGCCCTGAGAATAGAGAGTCCAACCAAAGTAATGGAAAACATTATGGCGACAATATGCCAAAATAATATTCATAATTTTTCTAATTATCAAGTAACAAAGACAAAACTGTTTCTGACAGTGTTGATTCCTTGTAATACACAGTTTAAGGTAAGTCAACATTACAATGACAAGAGAAATATTGACATGGAAACGCACAAAATATCTCCAAGCGATAATATCAATTTCAATTTGTCTTTAACATGTTTACAGCAAATATATAATTGGCGAACAGGGGCCTAAATCCCATGACAGATTATAGGTATGTCGTGTGTATGTATATGGAATTGCTGCGGAGCGGAGAAGATTTCATTTAATAATAATTCCCATTTTACAAATCAAATACGTCAAATCCGTGTCAATAGATATTGAATAGCTCTGTGTTTAGTTTGTATTGAAAGACAGTACATCGTATAACCGACCGTGATGTTATTTTCAGAAGTATAAATTCTTTCACTGTATAATACTAGACAAACTATGTGATAGAGCTCAAATTCCTAGTAGTTAACGAGCGACTAGAGACGTGATTTGTTTCTCTTTTTCGTTGACATAAGACTTCGCCATAGCAATTTGTATTGACATAGGGTATATAGTTATTGCGGTTGAAATTGATCGGGCTAACTAAATTGTGTTTTGTTAAAATCAGTATAGCTGACTTCATGCCCACCGTATTAATATAATTTCAATCAAGAATGTGTAAATTTGCCCTACTGTTATATGCAGATTGTGACTCAGAGTTGATCAGTGTAATATCGTTAATGTTTGCACGGGCTTTCATCATAGGGATCTTGACAGGTTGATAAGGGGAACCTACATTGTCTCATTATGAATGATAAACCTTGGACCTGCGAAAAGCGATTGCCATGGACATGCGGCTACTTTTAAGATTTTGAAGATGATTTTGTTTTTCAGATTGTCATCAATGTGCGTTTGAGTTTGATGAAAAAAGACAAATGAAAGACTAAGATATGCATATAATAGAATAAAAGATATATAATTTCACCACTTAGGCCTTAATGCTAAAAAACAATGGATTGTGGCGCATTTGTCACTCAATGTCATTGCTAAAAAAACGACTCAACGTGATGGAAAATAATGTTACGGCAGATACTATAATTCAAATAATCCAGTTAATGCAATAACTTGTATATACTACGGTAGACAGCACCACTAAAATAGCGTTAATAAGTCAGTGCAATAATTAATGCTGTCTACTGTAGATAGTATATTTAAAAGAAATTGTTTTACTAGCAGAAAGTATCAGTCAATGCAATAATTAATGCTCTCTACGGTAGATAGAATCATAAAAAAAATATTTCTACTTGTAGTTAGTGTGCATAAGTCAATGCAATAATTAATGCTATCTACTGTAGATAGCATCATAAAAAGAAATTATTTTTACTAGAAAAAAGTATCAGTCAATGCAATAACGAATACTGTCTACGGTAGATAGAATCATTAAAAAATCTTTGTACTTGTAGATAGTGCGCATAAGTCAGTGCAATAATTAATGCTATCTACTGTAGATAGCATCATTAAAAGAAATAATTTTTACTAGAAGAAAGTACAAGTCAATTCAATAATTAATGCTGTCTACGGTAGATAGCATCATTAAAAAATCTTTCTACTTGTAGATAGTGTGCATAAGTCAGTGCAATAATTAAATGCTATCTACTGTAGATACATTATCAAAAGAAATTAATTTTACTAGAAGAAAGTACCAGTCAATTCAATAATTAATGCTGTCTACGGTAGATAACATCATTAAAAAATCTTTCTACTTGTAGATAGTGTGCATAAGTCAGTGCAATAATTAATGCTATCTACTGTAGATAGCATCATTAAAAGATAGAAGAAAGTATCATGCATATCAGTCAATGCAATAATAAAATGCGGTTTGCGGTAGATAAATAGCATAATTAAAAAAATCTTTTCACTTGTATATAGTGTGCAATAGGTAGTGAAATAATTAATGCTATCTACTGTATATAGATAGCATCTGTAAAGGAAAGTCTTGCTACTATAGCTGAAAGTATCAGTAAATGCAATAACGAATGCTGTCTACGGTAGATAGCGATGCAATAACGAATGCTGTCTACGGTAGATAGCAATGCAATAACGAATGTTGTCTACGGTAGATAGCAATGCAATAACGAATGCTGTCTACGGTAGATAGCAATGCAATAACGAATGCTGTCTACGGTAGATAGCAATGCAATAACGAATGCTGTCTACGGTAGATAGCATTGCAATAACGAATGCTGTCTACGGTAGATAGCAATGCAATAACGAATGCTGTCTACGGTAGATAGCAATGCAATAACGAATGCTGTCTACGGTAGATAGCAATGCAATAACGAATGCTGTCTACGGTAGATAGCAATGCAATAACGAATGCTGTCTACGGTAGATAGCAATGCAATAACGAATGCTGTCTACGGTAGATAGCAATGCAATAACCAATGTTGTCTACGGTAGATAGCAATGCAATAACGAATGCTGTCTACGGTAGATAGCAATGCAATAACGAATGCTGTCTACGGTAGATAGCAATGCAATAACGAATGCTGTCTACGGTAGATAGCAATGCAATAACGAATGCTGTCTACGGTAGATAGCAATGCAATAACCAATGCTGTCTACGGTAGATAGCATTGCAATAACGAATGCTGTCTACGGTAGATAGCAATGCAATAACGAATGCTGTCTACGGTAGATAGCAATGCAATAACGAATGCTGTCTACGGTATATAGCAATGCAATAACGAATGCTGTCTACGGTAGATAGCAATGCAATAACCAATGACGGTAGATAGCAATGCAATAACGAATGCTGTCTACGGTAGATAGCAATGCAATAACGAATGCTGTCTACGGTAGATAGCAATGCAATAACGAATGCTGTCTACGGTAGATAGCAATGTAATAACCAATGCTGTCTACGGTAGATAGCAATGCAATAACGAATGTTGTCTACGGTAGATAGCATCCTTTAAAAGTCAATTATTTCTACCAGAAGAGAGAAGGAGAGCATTTGTGTGCATCGGTCAAATAATAAAAGCTGTTTACAGCTCCATTAACTCTCTTCACGCGGGTGTCGACTGCAGACAAGTTTCAATTTTTTTTTAATTCAAAAATTTCAGAAATGTAAATTTTCATGACCATATTTGGAATCAGCATGAAGAATGCATTAAAATGAGTACAAACAAGCCTAGTATTGGTTCAGTAGTTCTTAAGATAGCTCTTGATATTTTTGAGAAAATATTTCAACACTTGGACCTTTTTCCGTTAAAGCGCATGGCTAGCACGCAGAGCATTAAAAACAATTTCTACCAGTATAGAGAGTATACCAATGCAATAATGATAAACACTGTATGCGGTATTATTAATTTGCTTAGATAAATAGATGTGGAGCATTAGTAGAAACATAAAAATAATGCTATCTACGGAAGATAGCATCATTAAAAGAAATTCTTTGTACTACATGTAGAAATTCTTTGTACTACATTAGTAGAAACATAAAAATAATGCTATCTACGGAAGATAGCATCATTAAAAGAAATTCGTTGTACTACATGTAGCAGATACAAAGCATCAATCAATGCTTTCTAACGATAACAGAGTGAGTTTTATACTAGAAGCATAAACAATGTGTTGATCTACCAAGGGTTTATATCATTACAGTTAAATGCTGACCTTACAGTCATTAAATCTGAAACTATTTGAATTTTATGTCCGTCTGAAAACTCTATTACATGCAACTAGATAGATGAGGCTAATATTGATTCCTCATAATTATATACATTGCAATCTTATATGGTCACCAGACTTCCAACTACATGGTCTGTGGACATTTGATGAGACCGTATCGGATGTATCAAAAAGGTGCTCCGAATCTACACCGAGTCCACTTTATCTGGACTTAAGTTATTCTCTATAAATCCGCATAAATACTAACACCGATATGAACCTTCATGATTTAACAGTTGTGTGTCATAAAAATCCCTGAGACTGCTAAAATGTGACTTTTCCAAATTGCGCGCGATACGCAATGCACTAATTGTGATTTGGTCCACGCCTAGCCCGGATCAATCTGTATCTAAAGTCGCTGTAGCGATAGCCTCACCATATATAATTTGCACCGACTTGATTCGTTGATCCCGTGCTTCCTAAATTACCATGTAAGTTTAGACGCATCAAATTCGGCAGCTCAAATACACGCCAGCCCACGTATTTCAACCGTATACATTCAATTTGCTCTCTCTTTTCTCCGATATTTGGTCGTATATATTGCTCCTTGGATAAACATGTTTTCAAATTTCGTCCACTTGAAACTGTAGGATTCGCATGTATGATAAAGAGTTGATGAAAAAAAACCCAACTCAATGGTGTGTTTTGGAATGAAGAAATTCAGCCTGTCAGAATGAAATGAATTCATCATGGGTGTAACCCTTAAACCTAGTTATTAGGATGAAATCGAGCGCTGATGGAATGGATAACCAGCATGGCGCGTTATCCATATGCCATGTTATTACTTACAAAGGTGTTGAACACGAAGCAAAACCTGAATTTTTCTTATTTAATCAAAATGTTGATCTCAATTTTTGATTAGTTTGGTAGCATCAGTACAATCAACGTAATGTGGTAATCAATGTACGCGTAAAAAGTTGTTATTTGTAGATTGTTGATTGTAAATATCACGTTTATTTTTGATTAATGAAATAATCGCCTTGTAAACCCAGACAGACAAGACAGACAGAGATGTGTATACAGACAGACAGAGACAGACAAAGATATACTGACAGACAGACGGATTTAAGCCTTTGCATCGGGGCCTGAGATTGGAATTCCAGTTTCCTTTCTCACGAAGTAAGGGCTAAGAGTAAAATTGTACAATTGTGTTTGGGAGTGGCCTTCTCTCTTTCTCTTTTTCCTAGCTATTTTCTTCCATTTCTTGCTTTGTTTATCAAAGCTATCTAGGCCAGCATGCATATATTAGCCTACACTGGCTATTCAGGCTTGTGCATTTGTATGAGCTTGGAACGGTCCATGGTTTTCCGTGGATTAGCATGTGTTCCTCACGGACCAACCTGGGTAAACAAACAAACAGACAGACAGGTAAAAATAGAGATATGTATACAGGCAGACAGACAAATATATGTATACAGGCAGACAGAGAAAGACATAAGACAGACAGAGATATACCAACAGACAAAGACAGAGACAGACAGACAGGCAAGACAGACAGAGATATGTATTCATACAGACAGAGACAGGCATGAGATAGACGGACAGACAGACAGACAGACAGACATATATAGACAGACAAGATAGACACACAGACAGCTTTAGATATTCAGACATAGATGGACATGCAGACCCACACCCAGACACACGGAGATAAATAGACAGAAGCAGACACACATACTGACATATAGACAGACACACAGAGACATAGGGAGAAAGCGAGATGTAAGAAGGGATGGAACGGAAAGGGAGGTACACAAACATTGTGCTCTTTAGAATCTAAAATGTGTCAATCTGTTGCGCTATTGGAAATTTGACCATTTTTACATATACGAGTAGAAGGGTACCAATGTTAACTTTCCTTGCTTCGGACCTCCACGCAAGATAAAAGGAATTACTCCGTGTGCACCATCGGGTGCACATATCTTATGCAGTGTCTAAATAGGAACATACACCACAGAGAAGTGCATAATTCATTTGGACTTACAATAGTAGTGGTGTACATTTTAAGACAACCGATAATGAATACCAATGTTAACTTTCCTGGCTTCAGTCTTCCGTGCAAAATATAACATCATTACTGCGACACGCATGCGCACTGATCGTAAACTACACGTGATAAAATAATTACCAGACAAAATAAAATAACCAGCCAATCAAACTCGAGCAATGTCAGATTCTACCATGGACCCTCGGCTGGACACTATTAGTCACTAAAAGTAGAGGCCTCAAACCATGGCAGATACTTTTTGAAGCGTTTCTTGTACTGATTACCTATATCATATTTCATTCTGTGTTGAATCGTAAAGCCGTCAACAACGCTTCGGAGAAATCTTTCAACTAAAGTATATAAACCAAAGTGACTTGAAGATGTGTCAATTGGAATTTACTTCTTCATATACCGGAGCTTAAAAGTATTCAAAGTGATTGATCATTTGTAAACTACTTATTATATGGCGCATTCTAGAATTTTCCTCTTAAGTGTGTACTTAATCCTAAAACCAACGTGCATATTAAAATATAGAAACTCGCTGTAGTGTAATTGTCAAACACTTGATGGATACTGGGTTTATTCGTGGCAAAATATTGATGCTTTCAAAGTAAATTTTAAGTACTTTCAATTTACACCATAAATATGCAAACGCGCAATTGAGACATTCGTGGGAGAAGAAGAAAAAGTTTGTTATCTGTCATGGACATAATGCATATTGAGAATCTGTATTAGTGTGCTATATAAATGTCACATGAAAGATTAACATGGTATTTTGTCGTGGAAGTCCCGAACAAGGAAAGTCTAATTAACCAGGGTAGACCTGGGGAAAAAACACTTGTTAAATGTAATAAATGTCTATTTAGTCTCATTTCTTTGTGTAATGTTGTGTTTTGAGTACTGTGTAGTCTGATAAAGGGCTCTTTTGATGTTTGAGTAAACAACAGTCTCATAGCGCCAAGCTATCTGCTTTGTGTTTTGCATGATTGAAGTTTGTTTAAAAATCGACGAGGAAAGACGATAAATGGCATTGACAAAGGACGCGTCTAAGCTCCATAAGATGATGAAGGTAGATCAGTGGTATTGATGAAGTACTCGTCTAAGGTAGATCAGTGGTATTGATGAAGTACTCGTCTAAGGTAGATCAGTGGTATTGATGAAGTATTCGCCTACGGTAGATTAGTTGTATTGATGAAGTGCTCGTCTAAGGTACATCAGTGGTATTAATGAAGTACTCGTCTAAGGTAGATCAGTGGTATTGATGAAGTACTCGTCTAAGGTAGATCAGTAGTATTGATGAAGTGCTCGTCTAAGGTACATCAGTGGTATGGATGAAGTACTCGTCTTAGGTAGATCAGTGGTATTGATGAAGTACTCGTCTAAGGTAGATCAGTGGTATTGATGAAGTACTGGTCTAAGGTAGATCAGTGGTATTGATGAAGTAGTCGTCTAAGGTAGATCAGTGGTATTGATGAAGTAGTCGTCTAAGGTAGATCAGCGGTATTGATGAAGTACTCGTCTAAGGTAGATCAGTGGTATTGATGAAGTACTCGTCTAAGGTAGATCAGTGGTATTGATGAAGTACTCGTCTAAGGTAGATCAGTGGTATTGATGAAGTAGTCGTCTATGGTAGATCAGTGGTATTGATGAAGTACTCGTCTAAGGTAGATCAGTGGTATTGATGAAGTACTCGTCTAAGGTAGATCAGTGGTATTGATGAAGTACTCGTCTAAGGTAGATCAGTTGTATTGATGAAGTACTCGTCTAAGGTAGATCAGTGGTATTGATGAAGTACTCGTCTAAGGTAGATCAGTGGTATTGATGAAGTACTCGTCTAAGGTAGATCAGTGGTATTGATGAAGTAGTCGTCTAAGATAGATCAGTGAAATTAATAAACAGTACGTGTCTATTATAGTGTTGTATATGATATAGATCTGTGATATAGACGTAGATGGAAAATATAGACATCGTAGATTAAGAGGTATATGCAAGTGGTGTTAACAAACAAATTGTCTGGGGCAGATCAGTGTTGTTGATAAATAAATCCTCCAAAATAAGATTGCAGCGTTAAGGAAAATCGTAAATCAACAATGATTACATCATCAAAAGGATACAAATCAAAAAGTGAGACTTGTCACAATCAATTTGAACGCATACTGGCCAGCGTGTTGATTTGTTAGAGCGTGTGGTGGTCAGTTTCCGCAGATTAATATCAAGCGCAGAAATAATTGACGACATTTCAAGACTTGTCATCAAACTAAATCCTACAAAATCAAATAAATATGACAAAATGTCACACGAAGGCTTTACTTAAATCCCTTTATACCGTTTATGATGAAATTTTGATTATTGCGGATATATCTATAAAAATTGCCCGGTATCAAATTCCGTTCTTTCAATCGACAAAACACGAGTGACATATAATATTTATTCTAAATGATTGGAAAAGGCCACTTTACAAGAGTTTTGAGCTTCCACACAGCGACCGCTTAAAGTAAAATAAATTATTAACTATACTTGTGAGCTGATCTAAAATAATATTTATTTTCCAATTGTTCCAAACTGTATCTGGCGCGTTCAGTAGCTGTGACCAAGTAGACGTTTGTAAGAGCCCAATACGTAACAAAATCCCAGTACGTATCAATTTGATACGTATTGGGCTCAACCTCTTCTACCTAGAACAAAAAGTGGCAAAAAATAATTCTTCCCGCCCAATACGTAACAAAACTAAAATTTGATTAAAATTACTTTATTCATACTCCCTCCCTCTGTAGTGGTTTTTGTTACGTATTGGGCTCTATACATTATTTTGTTACGTATTGGGCTCCGGTTGTTTTTCAAGCAAATTATGGATATTATGTGCATGTGTTTTTATAGAAGTACTTTATATTGACCCAGTAACTCATTTTGAGTCTTTCTAGAACATAATATTTTACAGTGTTTTATCTCTAGACTTGGAATTTATTTGTTACGTATTGGCCTCTGGTTATTTTAAAAGGACATTATCATGATTAAATGCATGTTTTTGTTATAGAATTACTTTATATTGACTCAGTAAATCCTTTTAAGTCATTTTGAGTCTTTCTAGAAAAAAAAATTTGAGAGTGTTTTTTCTCTAGACTTAGAATTTTTTTGTTACGTATTGGGCTCTGGTTATTTTTAAAGCAAATTATGGGTTTTAGGTGCATGTTTTTGTTATAGAATTACTTTATATTGACTCAGTAAATCCTTTTGAGTCATTTTGAGTCTTTCTAGAAAATTATTTTTTACAGCGTTTTTTCTCTAGACTTAGAATTTTTTTTTTTTACGTATTGGGCTCTGTATATTTTTTATGCGTTTTTGAGGTAACACTGTCTTTTATCCGGATTTTTTCGCATATATGGACATGACCTGACCTCCAGTTAATATTTATCGAAGAAAGAAACAAAATCGAGTGGGTCCAATTTTTTGTTACGTATTGGGCTCTCTATATTTTTATGTGTTTTTGAGGTAACACTGTCGGAAAAACTCTTTTATCCGGATTTGTTCGCATATAAGGACATGACCTGACCTCCATTTAATATTTATCGAAGAAAGAAAAAAAAAATTCGAGTGGGTCTAATTTTTTGTTACGTATTGGGCTCTTTACATTTTTTTATGTGTTTTGGAGGTTACAGTCGGAAAAGCTCTTTTATCCGGATTTTTTCGCATATATGGAAATGACTTGACCTCCGGTTAATATTTATCGAAGAAAGAAAACAATTCGAGTGGGTCTAATTTTTTGTTACGTATTGGGCTCTATACATTCTTTATGCGTTACACTGTCGGTAAAGCTCCTTTATCCGGATTTTTTCGCATATATGGACATGACTTGACCTCCAGTTAATATTTATCGAAGAAAGACAAAAATTCGAATGGGTCTAATTTTTTGTTACGTATTGGGCTCTATACATTCTTTACGGGTTACACTGTCGGTAAAGCTCCTTTATCCGGATTTTTTCGCATATATGGACATGACTTGACCTCCGGTTAATATTTATCGAAGAAAGAAAAAAATTCGAGTGGGTCTAATTTTTTGTTACGTATTGGGCTCTTTGCATTTTTTATGCGTTTTGGAGGTTACACTGTCGGAAAACCTCTTTTAGCCGTATTTTTACGCATATATGGACATGACTTGACCTCCGGTTAATATTTATCGAAGAAAGAAAACAATTCGAGTGGGTCTAATTTTTTGTTACGTATTGGGCTCTATACATTTTGTATGTGTTTTGGAGGTTACACTGTCGGTAAAGCTCTTTTATCAGGATTTTTTCGCATATATGGACATGAGCTGACCTCCAGTTAATATTTATCGAAGAAAGAAAAAATTCGAGTGGGTCTAATTTTTTGTTACGTATTGGGCTCTTTACATTTTTTATGCGTTTTGGAGGTTACACTGTCGGAAAAGCTCTTTTATCCGGATTTTTTCGCATATGTGACCGTACACCACGAATGAGCCGTAAATGTCCTCAATTGTATTCTGAGTTACAGTGTAAAATGGGCATGAAGGTCATATTCATAGGTATTTCAATTTGGTGCTACGTGTATCTCATTAAATGAGGTACACGTAGCACCAAATTGAGGTACCTATGAATACGACCTTCATGCCCATTTTACACTGTAACTCAGAATACAATTGAGGACATTTACGGCTCATTCGTGGTGTACGGTCACATATATGGAAACGAGTTGACCTCCGGTTAATATTTATCGAATAAAGAAAACAATTCGAGTGGGTCTAATTTTTTGTTACGTATTGGGCTCTACACATTTTTTATGTGTTTTGGAGGTTACACTGTCGGAAAAGCTCTTTTATAGGGATTTTTTCGCATATATGGAAATGACTTGACCTCCGGTTAATATTTATCGAAGAAAGAAAACAATTCGAGTGGGTCTAATTTTTTGTTACGTATTGGGCTCTATACATTTTTATGTGTTTTGGAGGTTACACTGTCGGTAAAGCTCTTTTATCCGGATTTTTTCGCATATATGGACATGACCTGACCTCCATTTAATATTTATCGAAGAAAGAAAAAAAAATTCGAATGGGTCTAATTTTTTGTTACGTATTTGGCTCTATACATTCTTTATGCGTTACACGGTCGGTAAAGCTCTTTTATCCGGATTGTTCGCATATATGGACATGACCTGACCTCCAGTTAATATTTATAGAACAAAGAAAAAAAATTGAGTGGGTCTAATGTTTTGTTACGTATTGGGCTCTTTACATTTTTTATGTGTTTTGGAGGTTACACTGTCGGAAAAGCTCTTTTATCCGGATTTTTTTCGCATATATGGACATGACCTGACCTCCAGTTAATATTTATCGAAGAAAGAAAAAAAGTTCGAGTGGGTCTAATTTTTTGTTACGTATTGGGCTCTGTATATTTTTTATGCGTTTTTGAGGTAACACTGTCGGAAAAGCTCTTTTATCCGGATTTTTTCGCATATATGGACAGGACCTGACCTCCAGTTAATATTTACCGAAGAAAGAAAAAAAAATCGAGTGGGTCTAATTTTTTGTTACGTTATGCGTTTTGGAGGTTACACTATCGGAAAAGCTCTTTTATCCGGATTTTTTCTCATATATGGACATGACTTGACATCCGGTTAATATTTATCGAATAAAGAAAAAAAAATTCGAGTGGGTCGAGTGGGTCTATACATTTTTGTATGCGTTTTGGAGGTTACACTGTCGGAAAAGCTCTTTTATCCGGATTTTTTCTCATATATGGACATGACTTGACCTCCAGTTAATATTTATCGAACAAAGAAAAAATTCGAATGGTTCTAATTTTTTGTTACGTTATGCGTTTTGGAGGTTACACTGTCGGAAAAGCTCTTTTATCCGGATTTTTTCTCATATATGGACATGACTTGACCTCCAGTTAATATTTATCGAAGAAAGAAAAAAATTCGAGTGGGTCTAATTTTATGTTACGTATTGGGCTCTGTATATTTTTTATGCGTTTTTGAGGTAACAGTGTCGGAAAAACTCTTTTATCCGGATTTTTTCGCATATATGGACATGACCTGACCTCCAGTTAATATTTATCGAAGAAAGAAAAAAAATCGAGTGGGTCTAATTTTTTATTACGTATTGGGCTCTCTATATTTTTATGCGTTTTTGAGGTAACACTATCGGAAAAACTCTTTTATCCGGATTTTTTCGCATATAAGGACATGACCTGACCTCCAGTTAATATTTATCGAAGAAAGAAAAAAAATCGAGCGGGTCTAATTTTTTGTTACGTCATGAGTTTTGGAGGCTACACTTTCGGAAAAGCTCTTTTATCCGGATTTGTTCTTATATATGGACATGACTTGACCTCCAGTTAATATTTATCAAAGAAAGAAAAAATTCGAGTGGGTCTAATTTTTTGTTACGTATTGGGCTCTTTACATTTTTTATGCGTTTTGGAGGTTACACTGTCGGAAAAGCTCTTTTATCCGGATTTTTTCGCATATATGGACATGAGCTGACCTCCAGTTAATATTTATCGAAGAAAGAAAAAAATTCGAGTGGGTCTAATTTTTTGTTACGTATTGGGCTCTTTACATTTTTTATGCGTTTTGGAGGTTACAATGTCGGAAAAGCTCTTTTATCCGGATTTTTTCGCATATATGGACATGACCTGACCTCCATTTAATATTTATCGAAGAAAGAAAAAATTCGAGTGGGTCAAATTTTTTGTTACGTATTTGGCTCTATACATTCTTTATGCGTTACACGGTCGGTAAAGCTCTTTTATCCGGATTTTTCGCATATATGGACATGACCTGACCTCCAGTTAATATTTATAGAACAAAGAAAACAATTTGAGTGGGTCTAATTTTTTGTTACGTATTGGGCTCTTTACATTTTTATGTGTTTTGGAGGTTACACTGTCGGAAAAGCTCTTTTATCCGGATTTTTTCGCATATATGGAAATGACTTGACCTCCGGTTAATATTTATCGAAGAAAGAAAACAATTCGAGTGGGTCTAATTTTTTGTTACGTATTGGGCTCTATACATTTTTGTATGCGTTTTTGAGGTCTCACTGTCGGAAAAACTCTTTCATCCGGATTTTTTCGCATATATGGACATGACCTGACCTCCAGTTAATATTTATCGAAGAAAGAAAAAAATTCGAGTGGGTCTAATTTTTTGTTACGTTTTGCGTTTTGGAGGTTACACTGTCGGAAAAGCTCTTTTATCCGGATTTTTTCTCATATATGGACATGACTTGACCTCCAGTTAATATTTATCGAAGAAAGAAAAAAATTCGAGTGGGTCTAATTTTATGTTACGTATTGGGCTCTGTATATTTTTTATGCGTTTTTGAGGTAACACTGTCGGAAAAACTCTTTTATCCGGATTTTTTCGCATATATGGAAATGACCTGACCTCCAGTTAATATTTATCGAAGAAAGAAAAAAAATCGAGTGGGTCTAATTTTTTGTTACGTATTGGGCTCTCTATATTTTTCTGCGTTTATGAGGTAACACTGTCGGAAAAACTCTTTTATCCGGATTTTTTCGCACATAAGGACATGACCTGACCTCCAGTTAATATTTATCGAATAAAGAAAAAAAATCGAGCGGGTCTAATTTTTTGTTACGTTATGCGTTTTGGAGGTTACACTGTCGGAAAAGCTCTTTTATCCGGATATTTTCTCATATATGGACATGACTTGACCTCCAGTTAATATTTATCAAAGAAAGAAAAAAATTCGAGTGGGTCTAATTTTTTGTTACGTATTGGGCTCTATACATTTTTTATGTGTTTTGGAGGTTACACTGTCGGAAAAGCTCTTTTATCCGGATTTTTTCGCATATATGGAAATGACTTGACCTCCGGTTAATATTTATCGAAGAAAGAAAAACATTCGAGTGGGTCTAATTTTTATTACGTATTGGGCTCTTTACATTTTTTATGCGTTTTGGAGGTTACACTGTCGGAAAAGCTCTTTTATCCGGATTTCTTCGCATATATGGAAATGACTTGACCTCCGGTTAATATTTATGGAAGAAAGAAAACAATTCGAGTGGGTCTAATTTTTTTGTTACGTATTGGGCTCTATACAATTTTTGATGTGTTTTGGAGGTTACACTGTCGGAAAAGCTCTTTTATCGGGATTTTTTCGCATATATGGACATGACCTGACCTCCAGTTAATATTTATCGAATAAAGAAAAAAAATCGAGTGAGTCTAATTTTTTGTTACGTATTGAGCTCTTTACATTTTTTATGCGTTTTGGAGGTTACACTGTCGGAAAAGCTCTTTTATCCGGATTTTTTCGCATATATGGACATGACCTGACCTCCAGTTTATATTTATCGAAGAAAGAAAACAATTCGAGTGGGTCTAATTTTTGTTACGTATTGGGCTCTATACATTTTTTATGCGTTTTGGAGGTTACACTGTCGGAAAAGCTCTTTTATCCGGATTTTTTCGCATATATGGACATGACCTGACCTCCAGTTAATATTTATCGAAGAAAGAAAAAATTCGAGTGAGTCTAATTTTTGTTACGTACTGGGCTGTGTACATTTTTTATGCGTTTTAGAGGGTACACTGTTGGAAAAGCTCTTTTATCGGGATTTTTTTCGCATATATGGACATGACCTGACCTCCAGTTAATATTTAACTGAAGAAAAAAAAAATTCGCGTGGGTCTAATTTTTTGTTACGTATTGGGCTCTATATATTTTTTATGCGTTTTGGACGTTACACTGTCGGAAAAGTTCTTTTATCCGGATTTTTTCGCATATGGACATGACCTGACCTGCAGTTAATCTTTATTGAAGAAAGAAAAAAATTCGAGTGGGTCTAATTTTTTGTTACGTATTGGGCTCTTTACATTTTTTATGCGTTTTGGAGGTTACACTGTCGGAAAAGCCCTTTTATCCGGAGTTTTTTCGCATATATGGACATGACTTGACCTCCGGTTAATATTTATCGAAGAAAGAAAAAAATTCGAGTGGGTCTAATTTTTTGTTACATATTGGGCTCTATACATTTTTTATGCGTTTTGGAGGTTACACTGTCGGAAAAGCTCTTTTATCCGGATTTTTTCGCATATGGACATGACCTGACCTCCAGTTAATATTTATCGAAGAAAGAAAAAAAATCGAGTGGGTCTAATTTTTTGTAGGTTACAATGTCGGAAAAGCTCTTTTATCCGGATTTTTTCGCATATATGGACATGACATGACCTCCAGTTAATATTTATCGAAGAAAGAAAAAAATTCGAGTGGGTCTAATTTTTTGTTACGTATTGGGCTCTTTACATTTTTTTTTATGTGTTTTGGAGGTTACACTGACGGAAAAGCTCTTTTATCCGGATTTTTTCGCATATATGGACATGACCTGACCTCCAGTTAATATTTATCGAAGAAAGAAAAAAATTCAGTGGGTCTAATTTTTTGTTACGTATTGGTCTTGGGCTCTTTACATTTTTTTATGCGTTTTGGAGGTTACACTGTCGGAAAAGCTCTTTTATCCGGATTTTTTCGCATATATGGACATCACCTGACCTCCAGTTGATATTTATCGAAGAAAGAAAAAAAAATCGAGAGGGTGTCTAATTTTTTGTTACGTTATGCGTTTTGGAGGTTACACTGTCGGAAAAGTTCTTTTATCCGGATTTTTTCGCAAGGATTTACTTGATTTGATCTCCAATTAATATTTATTTATTGAAGAAACAGGAAGTACCGACTATTTCTTTTAAAGGCGCATATTGGAATGTCATATTTCCCTGGGTAAGATCTGACACCAGGCCAGCCCATGGCCCGAGGGTAACATGAGTATGTTTGTTTTACCTTGAAGGCAAGGATAGTCTTGCAAATAATGGGCTAACTTTCCCCTAGGCCATCCAATATGCCATATACAAGTTCACAGATTTTGTTATGTTATGCGTTTGGAGGTTTGCATGTCAAAAAATGTCGTTTATAGGATTTTTTGGTTTCATGGTTCGACTTCATTTGATATCCCATTAATATTAATCTTAGACAAAAAAAGTGTTATTTTTGATAGGTTATTCCATTTGTAGGTGTTAATGTAAAAAAAATGGTTTTATTCTGATATTTTTAGCGGCGTGTAACAAATCGCTTGTTAAAACCATAGTGCAGTTATGTCCACGACAAATTCACCGTGACCTTTCCAACCATAAACCCGCTTAGTGAAGATTAAACCGAGATATGCAGTACTAAACCATTATAGTAATCGGTTGTCCAATGCAAATTTATTACCATGATAATATAAATCCAATGAGCGATCGAATTGTCCGCTACGGTCGACTAATCCAATCGATAATGACGCTATTGACATGTACCATGTGTACGGGCGGAGCTCCACTGACATAGTTTTGGGGTATTTTGCAATGGTTTGCTGTCATTTACTCATCAAGGTGGTCCCCCGTTATTATAAGGACTATGCTAATGATTTAAAGTTTGTACCTATTACGGTTTCGTGACACCCCTCTTCCAACTGCGACCAAGACAGGGCGGTCCGGTAAAGCAAAATGTGCATTGGAATAACACGGGAGTTTAGATATAGATGGTAGGATTTCTTTCTCATACAAATGTATTGTCCCTCGTTATTGAAGCATGTACCGGGTTGAAAATTCAGAAATTATGAAAAGAATAAGTAATTGAAACATAGAGCAAGTACTAAAATCATAGCTTTTATACTTTTTGATATATGACGCTAACTAGTTAATCTCCTATATATACAACACAGGGCTACAAGTAGGGGTCAATTGCCTATTTTGAGTGCCCCTGTGTTGTGTGCATACATATAGGCAACAATAACTGCATGATGCACCGAACAAACTTTGAGATGAGTGTTGTGTGTCCTGGACTGTCCCACAATCTTGGTTCGGTTCCGTCTTTGGATATTATGGAATGATACATAATTACATACGACCTATGAAAAAAAGTTCTGTAACCCCATTAACCCGCCCCAGTTTCAAATTCCGCTTCTAAAATAGGCCTACTCCGTGCCAAAAATCCATTCTTCTTTCTCCACAAATCAATGTCAATGATTACACACACACTGTCGGATCATGCGGCGATCTTTTGTGCGTAATTATAGAGGACCAGGGGATTGACTTTATGGGGGGGAGCCCAATAAAAATTGTAGTGTAATGATTGACAGACACTATTATTTCTTTTAAGGGGGTACTACACCCATGTGGTAAATTTGTGACTATTTTTGTATTTTTCTCAAAAATAATTTCACACTAGTAACAAAAGTTATGTATATTATTGGGGCAAGGAATCCAATTACTACACTGAAATGTCAGTGACTCACGACAAGCGGTTCAGTTTATATGATAGGAAACGAGGTACATCCTAGTGGTACCTCATTTCTTATCATAAATAACAAACCGCTTGTCGTGGGTCACTGAAATTCAGTGAAGTAATTGGATTCCTGCCCCTATAATATACATAACTTTTGTTACCACTGTGTTATTAGTTTTGAGAAAAATGCAAAAATAGACACAAATTTATCGAGGGGTGTAGTACCCCTTAATGAAAAAAAATTGTAATCGAAAACCCAGTAACCAGTAACCAAACATTGAACTGATTCATAATGTTACATAGTCTTCATTACCAGTCATTATCCACGGATCCGAGGGTAGGAGGGTCTAAAAGAAAGCCGGTGGACTGTGATGAAACGCGGGAATAAATTGCATAGAAGAAGGAATAAAAGGAGAGAAAACGTAGAGATATAGGCCTAAACAAAGAAAGAACGTGATGGGGAAGGAGAAAAAGAGAAAACGGCGAGAGACAGGGCGTAAACAAAATGGACTCTGGTCGGACATAATGACCCCATCCCTTTAGAAGAAAATGACAGCCCTGTGAGACCACCGCTTCCGAAATTTTATCGGCGCTTGATTCAATTTTGGACTGTATTTTGTGAAAATTTGGGTATAGTTATTTAGGCCTACATTGTTGACAAATATGAAAAGCACATGAGGCCAATTTAAAGTTTAGCGTACAGTCCTTTTTGAAAAAAGGACATTGACATGGCCCAAAATGGGGTTAATTTTAAGTCTAAAATAAACCAAAAGGAAATTGCAAACTGTATTCACATTTCTCTCGACTGAGCAGGAGAGGGGAACTTGCCACTCTGCCCCAGGGCGATACTTCATCGGTGCTGATTTAGGGTGTGGTGCGGAGGGTTAATCGGACACGCACATATTTTTTCAATCTTGCTAAATTATTACTTCAGTGTCTATTTCGTGTAATTGATCTTTTCGGTGAACCCATAAGCCTTTGCGATTACACCTAATATGTCGTCATTTGACTTCAGTACGCGTCAGGCCGATGCGAACATCGTTTAGCCAACATCTTTACTGCGCATTGTATATATGTCGACAGGTGTACTCGCAAAGGCTTATGGGATTTACCGAAAAGAATTGGATGCTGGGATATGTTTTTAAACATAAAATACATTTTTATAATTGGTATTATTGATGTTTGGTTACACATTTGATGTTGTTTCAGTTATAATATGCTAGCATATTAGGCCAAAAAAAACTAAATTGTTGTCTTGCCCTCCCAAGCCTAAAATCTGGTGGTACAGCCGGCCGGATTTTTTTTACCAACTCAACCATTTGATACCTACTATTTCACAGTAACATGAGTGAAGAGAGGCAAAAGCATAATATCGGCTGTATTTTCTACCCGATGTTGAATATTTTATTGAAGTAAATAATATCAAGGCCCTTTTTAAATATTTGTTTACTATTTTTTTAAACCCCAAAAAACCGGGCCCATCATTATTTTGGCGATTTTGACCCGGCCGCGGAGGGCAATACAACAACTTTTTTTTTACCTAATCATAACACTTGTATATCGATCTAATCTCGTAAGAGGAATACACACATATTTTCATTTAAATGTTTACGACTTTTTATCGTTTCCGGCATATAAAATCTTACTTTGGTTATGAGTTCACCTACAAAAATATGGAAAATGTATCAAAAAGTAGGTAACATTTAAATGTACAATTATGCTAAGCTTGAAGAAGCTATCATTTTATACAGGACAGAAGTTATAAGAGTGGAGGTAGAACTTTTTAAATGACCCTCGTATATCAACGAAGTTCAACGCCCCCTGGGAAAAATGCCACAATGAAATAAAATATGAAATATAATCTTCAGTAGATAGCAATGACTTCACAGAACAATATGCTATCATTTGATAGCACTGTCTTTACATAACCATCAGCTATCTTCAGTAGATAGCAATTACATAGCCATCAGCAACCTCAGTAAATAAATATGACTTTACATAGCCATCAGCTAATATCAATAGATAACAATGACTTTATATGACCATTTCTAAATTGGCAAATACTGTATCAAGTTGACAATTGATATAGGGCCGTAACCCTCACCCTAACCTTTAACCCTAACCCTAAGCCCTATAACTATAAATCTTAACCCAAGTCCCAAACCAAAACCCTAACCACAAGCAGCGTCCTTACCCTTACGCTCTGAAAACATTAACCCGAATATCCTAAACCCTAAACCATTACCCTAAGTCCAAACCCTAAACTCTAACCATAACTAATTCGGTGGGTTGGCACTGTATTTAGCAGTTCAGCATATAGGGGGCGAAATGTCAGGTAGGCGAAGTGTCCTGTTTCCCTTTAGTAGATACGTGGTGTGTGGGCACTATATTCAGCAGTTCAGCACGTAGGGGGGCGGGGTGAAATGGTAGGGATGCGAAATGTCCTGTTTCCCTTTAGTAGGTGAGAATAACTTCACAGAGCCATCAGCTAACCCCGGTATATAGCATTAACTTTACATAGCCATTAGCTATCTTCAGCAGATAGCAAAGACTTCACATAGCCATCCGCTAATATCAGTAGGTAGCACTGACATCACATATAGCCATCAGCCATCTTCAGTAGATAGAAATGACTTCACATAGTCATCAGTTATCTTTAGTAGATATTAATGACTTCACATAGCCATCAGCTAACCGCAGTAGATAACAATGACCTCACAGAGCAACCAGCTATCTTTAGTAGATAGCAATGACATCGCCATCAGCTATCTTCAGTAGATTCCCCACGAATACGCTTACACCCGGACCCCAACCTTCTTCTGAAGAAATGTTTTTCCTTGATTATAGCTATACTCAATAAAAGAAATATTAATTATATTTTACCTAACAACGCAAATTGACAAGATTGTAAAATTGCCCAAATTTGTTAAAATGTATGCAAATTTATGTAGGTAAGGAACAGCAATGTTTAAAATTTGCTTCTTTCCAGTATGTGATTATGTGATGTAGGCCTACATAATGGTTAAAGTTTGTTGAATTTTCAGATTGTCTGATTAGCAATATACTTGATGACCATGCATGAATGCATGAGGACGGTGAGGTGACCATGTAAATTGTATGCAAATTAGCTAATTTTCTATAATTGTTCTTCACGTGCAAAACATTGCAGACTCCACAGTTACAAACTTCAAACTATTCTCTACCTTCACAAGAAATCAGAGGAACTCCAGATACCTGTATCGAATTATATTAAACCAGACATTTATTACGGTTCTTCCATACATGACACATTAGTTTAGTGGTGCTTTGGTCAACTTCAAAGGACCTTTCTAGAAGGCGCAAACATGATTCAACATCGACAGATTCGGAAAAATGAACCCTTTTATAATTCGGAATAGAGATCACGGTGACTCATTTCGGAATAAAGAACCCTATTTAGATTTCGGAATGAAGATTTTTTTGTTCATATTCCGAATAGAGAACTTTTTTCATATTCGGAATAGAGAACCTTTTTGTTTTCGAAATAGAGAGCCTATTTGTGTTTTGAGAATTTTCGGAATAGATAACCTTCGGAATAGAGAACCGTTTTTTTCGGAATTGCGAACCTTTAGTAACATTGTACACCCTTTGTCAGTGCACCTGATCTACTTTCGCCCCAGGCACCCTGACCCAAAGTAAGTAGAGGCGTCGTTAGACCAATCGGATTGGGGGGGTATACGGCATAATTTTGCCGACGGAAATATTTTGGTCTGTCTAATACAATTGTGAATTGTAGATCCCAATTTTATGTTTTCGCCAGGGCGCTCACTCATGAATCTAAAAAGTGTGTGTGTGGGTGTGGGTGTGTGTGTGTGTGGGGGGGGGGGGGGTTGGTGGTTGGGTAATTATCAACATTTTTCCTCAATATTTTTTTTCATTATTAACTTCTTTTACATTAGCAATATTTTTATTAAACAATTTCCGCACATTGGCTTTTGTAATCTGCCGACAATCCTATATGTTTTGCCGACAACCGTCACTTTTGCCGACAACATTAAGAATTGGAGGAGGGGTGTCTCACCCCATACCACCCCCTTCTAGCGGCAGCCCGCAAAGTTACGTCACCGCAATCAAAAAGGAATGACTGGGCACCATACTAGCATTTATTCCTTCCTTCCTATAGTTTCATGTTTTTGTCCTTTTGGGGCGTCCTCTTTCATGATATATCTTTTAATTTTCTCTGTTTAATGATGAACGTAACATTTATATTAAAAAATCATATACAGTTTATTGGTAAATGACCGATTTTGTTTGGAACAGAAATCGCATGTGCTCAAAATGGTTTGTGGCCGAATTGGCGTGGGACCGAATTGTTTTGGGTGCGAATCGACCTGGCCCTCAGGACGGGTATGGTCGAGGACTCAGGGAAGGTAATATGGATTCTGCTTAAGGGGGTATAATACCATGATTTTGATCAGTATCCCTCTTCTTTTTTTGTTGCAAATTTATGAAGTACATCATGTTTCTTAACAAACCATAATTTATTCTCTTTAAGTAGAGTACGTGAATAGAATACATTAAATCCTTTGTTATACTATCTACAGAAAACTTATTCAGCAATGCATGCTAAATAACACTGAATAAATTAAATACACTTTTCCACAATGGATGCATAGTCAATTTAATATTATGTACCTTCTATAATGTGTTGTTAGGTAAAGAGATTTAAAAAGGCTATATGTCATCATAGGTCAGGTTATAGGTCACTTGGTTCAGGTCAAATTTAGGCATCCATTTTGAAAACGTGTGACAGTCTGTGATATCATAATGAGGCATCAATTTTGATATTTTGTCTTTTACTGGATATAATATTGAAAAGGTGTGAGGTGGATATACTAAAATACCTTGGGATGTAAATGGTGAGTACAATTTAGATTGCCTAGCTGAGATGGATTGGACACATAAATATAAAATAGTTACCAAAATCACAAAAGTGAAGCTTACGAAAAACTACCTAATATGGTTGTATAGGTGACAAGAAATACAATTTTTTTCAACATTGCTGTAGTGTGGTTGTGGTAACCTGTTACCTATGGCTTAATTAAGTTTCAGTGAAATAATGTCGCGAGTTAAAAAATATAGCTCAAAAAAGAAGCATTTTAACCAGTTTGTTTTTTGATAGGTGTGGAGCACCAAGTTCATGAAGTCATAAAAGAAATCAGGAACCGCTTATTCCCATTTTACATATCAACACTATTTCCCTAATGTGTTAGCAACACATATCCAAAATTTTAACGAAATCCGTTGATAGTAAGCTTTCCAAAATGAAGTGAATTTAAAACACCAGTGATGTACCACCTTTTGGCTTCTACCTTTAAAACCATGTAAGTTACATGGATACCGATGCCACCAATAGAACGAGAAGATTTGCCCCTTCATTTTGCATACCACTTTGTCCAATTGTTTTTCTCATTTCTTCACAAAATGCAAAAAAAATGCAATGGGTGTAGTACCCCCTTAAAGCCACAATTAATGCACGATTTTTTTACAGATTTTTTTAAAACCTTTTTTGCAAATTTGTTGTATGTTTACACATGTGCCAAACTTACACTAAACTCTTGTTAATTGGTTTCAGACAAATTTGGTGTGATTGCAGGACAACATAATAGAAAATCTATGATTTTCACACATTTCAGATTTTTGCAGGATTTAGGGAGCGGTCATTATTTACGCCAGCAAGGGGATGGAGGATTTCCATATTTTTCTCGATTTTTTCGTTCCCCTTTCAGGTTCCCCCACCAATCAGGTTAAAAAAAAATGATGTTTTCCTCTCCTAACTAAAAAAAGTCCTTGGTCTTTTCGCGTCTAGATGCATTTAGTGTCGGGATTAAATCCCCAGGGAGTTCCAGTGACACATTCTAGAAGTTATCTGTTATAACTCAGCTGAAGATGTGATCATTGATACTGAGACAGAGACTGAGGCAGAGATGGGATTTGACCGACCAGCCTTTTATGACTCTTTTAGGGTAAGGCGGCTTATGGTGTCATAAATTTAGTAGGAAGAATTGTGGCCATAATAGGTTCATAGGTCAACGCTAGAAAGTACAATATAATAAATCAGAAGATTATATGAACACATTCGTGTGTTGCCATAATATTAATGTATTACATTATATTGCTGTAATTTTTGTAATAATGTTCCTCCAAACTTAATGATATCCCAGGAATGATATGAAATAGTATAATTTGAAACTATTTTTTGTTCTCTAATTATATTACACAAATTGTGAAGCACGCTGGTAAAGTAATGCACTTCATTTCACAAAGTGATCATTGAAAGCAGAGATGGGTTTTGACCAGCCTAGATTTAATTAATTTAATTAATTAATTAATTAATTAATTAATTAATTAATTAATTAATTAATTAATTAATTAATTAATTAATTAATTAATTTTGTGACAGGGATTGGTTAAATATATTAACCCTTAATAAATGGAGACAGAAAGAGTTTTATAAATAAATAAATAAATAAATACATTATTTAATTAATTAATTAATAATTAATAAATTAATAAATTCCATCCGAGGTCAAAGGTTATCAATCAGAAGTCATCCGGGGTCAAAGGTCATATGGAGGTCAACGGGGTGAAACTGAATTTACAGTACCACTATAATGCCGCAACTAGGATTATACCATTTTATGCCAGGGTTGCATTATAATATTAACCTTTTTAAACAAGAAAGAGTAGTCAGTTAAATAAATAATTAATTAATCAATGTCATCAATAGAGGTCATTCGGGGTCAGGTTATATGGGGTCAACGAGATGAAACAGTGTCGCTATCATGAGTACATATCACTTGAGTACATATGTCCAATACCATCAACAATAAAAAGTAATAATTCTCAAAAAATTATTTAAATACCACCAACTATATTCATTTTTATATTTATGTCGATTAATAAAAAGTCATGAGAATATACTAGTACTTGGATCCTGATTCGCCAAGTCTGTTTCCATGACCACAACGCATCCAATCTTTTCTCTGGACCAGACGCATCCCTTTTTAAATGGATTTTTATTTGTTTTTGATTTGTTTTTATCGAATGCTTTCGGTTAACACTTGTACTGGTTCTCACATTATCCAGTCAGAATGTTACAGCACTAAAATCATATATTTAATTTTTAGAGTTAACAAGTCACTGTAGTCACTGATCATGTGATGCCGCGATGTAGGCCTACAAAAGTATAAAAACAAGTTGGAAATTATTATGGAGGGAATGACTTTTCTTGCTTCCCTTTGAACATGAAATTGCTGCAAGAATATCATGGGCGTGCCCAAAGACATCGACAGGGGGTCCAGGGGGCTCAATGCTAGGCCTCTGTCGGGGTCCAGAGCCTCAGTGGGAAAGCCCCCCTGGAAAATTGACATTCGACTATTTTGAACTAATTTGATGCATTCTTGTGTGATTTAGAAAACTAATAATGGTTAAAGGCATATGGCCTATAAAGTTAGGCGCACCGTGTGCATAACAGGAGGCTAGAGGGGGGGGGGGTTGACGGATTCCAGGAAAATGGATTCTCTTCTTTTAAATTTGATTCCTGGTTGACCCACAAAAGTGTTTGTGGGGAGTGAAAATGTTTATCATTTGGTGTCGGTTTCACCAAAGTATTGTCTTTTTTGGAATGAGCTAACAAAAATATAGACCAATTTAGTCATTTTTGGCGATATTAGCAACTTGAACAAAATTGACTAATTATTTTTGAAATTTTAGGTTAAAGCAATAAAAAGGGGTCATCGGATATGCATGGGGTAGTAACTTCAATTTTTTGTGTTCATTCAAGACATTTGATTTTTGGGTTTTTTTTTGCAGCTTTGTCCCAAAAATGTAATTTTTACATGGTAAATGTTTGCAAAATGGAAAGTAGGCCTATATCAAGTTGCGATGGATATTTGGATCAAAAGTCAATACAAACCTCTGGTTTTTGAACTCTTGAAATTAAAAGTAGGCACTAATGCGTGTTTTCAGTGATGGAGCCTCTTTTATAATCTTGAGCAGTTTCTTGCATTACAAAAGTTTGTATTACACTTTATATTATTGATATAGGGCCTACAAGTTTTAATTTTAAGCTATTAGGAGCATTCAAAGTGAAGGCAGTTTCCATGGCAACGGCCATATATACTCATTTTAAAGCAAATTCTCCCAGTAAAATTGAGCAAATTTCTCAGTAAAATAAAAAATGGGAGTAAATGGGGCCACGATATAGAGAAGGGGCAAGTTTTGAGAGGAAAATAAAATAATAATAATAAAACAATTTAAAAAAATTAAAAAAGAAAGAATACAACACACGGTCAAACCTCTTAAGAATGTAAGCATTAAAATAACAACTTTTCTGGCCCACCAGGATAATAATTTATAATTTTTTCATAATTTCTCCATTTTTTTAACGTGCGTCACCCAATAGGATTTGCACACACGTTTAAATAGCTTGATATCAAATTACTCACGATATTCGCCCATTGGCTTACTGAACAGAGCTAGATCTGAGATAATTATTATCTTTTGTAATAAAAATCGATGATCGAATATAACTTTTTCGCAAGGTACCGATACCAATATGAATATCCGATTCATACTAAATTGTAAGTGTGGGATAATACTGGACACTTCACCCCGCACACTTTCACCACGTATATTTCCACGCGGCCCACACACTTTCATCCCAGCACACTCTCATCCCGTACGCATTCGCCCTCTAAATAACAAGCTATTCTATGTTCAAAATGGGAAGAATGGGCCGGTCGGTCCAGTCGATTTTCAGCTTTTAAAAATTCTAACAAGTATTAAATACTGGTTCATCCATTAGGGACATTGTCAATTTTTACTACTGGATAGGCTTACTTGTTAGATAATCAATTAAGACTAGTCTTTCAAAAAAAAAATGTATAGAGCCCAATATGTAACAAAAAATAAGACCCACTCGAATTGTTTTCTTTCTTCGATAAATATTAACTGGAGGTCAGGTCATGTCCATATATGCGAAAAAATCCGGATAAAAGAGCTTTTCCGACAGTGTAACCTCCAAAACACATAAAAATGTATAGAGACCAATACGTAACAAAAAATTAGACCCACTCGAATTTTTTTTCTTTCTTCGATAAATATTAACTGGAGGTCAGGTCATGTCCATATATGCGAAAAATCCGGATAAAAGAGCTTTACCGACCGTGTAACGCATAAAGAATGTATAGAGCCCAATACGTAACAAAAAATAAATTAGACCCACTCTAATTTTTTTTTCTTTCTTCGATAAATATTAAATGGAGGTCAGGTCATGTCCATATATGCGAAAAAATCCGGATAAAAGAGCTTTACCGACAGTGTAACCTCCAAAACACATAAAAAATGTATAGAGCCCAATACGTAACAAAAAATTAGACCCACTCGAATTTTTTTTTTTCTTCGATAAATCTTAACTGGAGGTCAGCTCATGTCCATATATGTGAAAAAATCCGGATAAAAGAGCTTTACAGCCAGTGTAACCTCCAAAACACATAAAAAATGTATAGAGCCCAATACGTAACAAAAAAATAGACCCACTCGAATTGTTTTCTTTCTTCGATAAATATTAACCGGAGGTCAAGTCATTTCCATATATGCGAAAAAATCCGGATAAAAGAGCTTTTCCGACAGTGTAACCTCCATAACACATAAAAAATGTATAGAGCCCAATACGTAACAAAAAATTAGACCCACTCGAATTGTTTTCTTTCTTCGATACATATTAACCGGAGGTCAAGTCATTTCCATATATGCGAAAAAATCCGGATAAAAGAGCTTTTCCGACTGTAACCTCCAAAACACATAAAAAATGTAAAGAGCCCAATAAAAATTAGACCCACTCGAATTTTTTTCTTTGTTTGATAAATATTAACTGGAGGTCAGGTCGTGTCCATATATGCGAAAAATCCGAATAAAAGAGCTTTACCGACCGTGTAACGCATAAAGAATGTATAGAGCCCAATACGTAACAAAAAATTAGACCCACTCGAATTTTTTTCTTTCTTCGATAAATATTAAATGGAGGTCAAGTCATGTCCATATATGCGAAAAAATCCGGATAAAAGAGCTTTTCCGACATTGTAACCTCCAAAACGCATAAAAAATGTAAAGAGCCCAATACGTAACAAAAAATTAGACCCACTCGATTTTTTTTCTTTGTTCGATAAATATTAACTGGAGGTCAGGTCATGTCCATATATGCGAAAAATCCGGATAAAAGAGCTTTACCGATCGTGTAACGCATAAAGAATGTATAGAGCCCAATACGTAACAAAAAATTAGACCCACTCGAATTTTTTTCTTTCTTTGATAAATATTAAATGGAGGTCAGGTCATGTCCATATATGCGAAAAAATTCGGATAAAAGAGCTTTTCCGACAGTGTAATCTCCAAAACACATAAAAAATGTATAGAGCCCAATGCGTAACAAAAAATTAGACCAACTCGAATTGTTTTCTTTCTTCGATAAACATTAACCGGAGGTCAAGTCATTTCCATATATGCGAAAAATCCGGATAAAAGAGCTTTTCCGACAGTGTAACCTCCAAAACACAAAAAAAATGTAAAGAGCCCAATACGTAACAAAAAATTAGACCCACTCGAATTTTTTTCTTTGTTCGATAAATATTAACTGGAGGTCAGGTCATGTCCATATATGCGAAAAATCCGGATAAAAGAGCTTTACCGACCGTGTAACGCATAAAGAATGTATAGAGCCCAATACGTAACAAAAAATTAGACCCACTCGAATTTTTTTCTTTCTTCGATAAATATTAAATGGAGGTCAGGTCATGTCCATATATGCGAAAAAATCCGGATAAAAGAGCTTTACCGACAGTGTAACCTCCAAAACACATAAAAAATGTATAGAGCCCAATACGTAACAAAAAATTAGACCCACTCGAATTTTTTTTCTTTCTTCGATAAATATTAACTGGAGGTCAGCTCATGTCCATATATGCGAAAAAATCCGGATAAAAGAGCTTTACAGCCAGTGTAACCTCCAAAACACATAAAAAATGTATAGAGCCCAATACGTAACAAAAAATTAGACCCACTCGAATTGTTTTCTTTCTTCGATACATATTAACCGGAGGTCAAGTCATTTCCATATATGCGAAAAAATCCGGATAAAAGAGCTTTACCGACAGTGTAACCTCCAAAACACATAAAAAATGTATAGAGCCCAATACGTAACAAAAAATTAGACCCACTCGAATTTTTTTTCTTTCTTCGATAAATATTAACTGGAGGTCAGCTCATGTCCATATATGCGAAAAATCCGGATAAAAGAGCTTTACAGCCAGTGTAACCTCCAAAACACATAAAAATGTATAGAGCCCAATACGTAACAAAAAATTAGACCCACTCGAATTGTTTTCTTTCTTCGATAAATATTAACCGGAGGTCAAGTCATTTCCATATATGCGAAAAAATCCGGATAAAAGAGCTTTTCCGACAGTGTAACCTCCAAAACACATAAAAAATGTATAGAGCCCAATACGTAACAAAAATTTGACCCACTCGAATTGTTTTCTTTCTTCGATACATATTAACCGGAGGTCAAGTCATTTCCATATATGCGAAAAAATCCGGATAAAAGAGCTTTTCCGACTGTAACCTCCAAAACACATAAAAAATGTAAAGAGCCCAATAAAAATTAGACCCACTCGAATATTTTTCTTTGTTTGATAAATATTAACTGGAGGTCAGGTCGTGTCCATATATGCGAAAAATCCGAATAAAAGAGCTTTACCGACCCTGTAACGCATAAAGAATGTATAGAGCCCAATACGTAACAAAAAATTAGACCCACTCGAATTTTTTTCTTTCTTCGATAAATATTAAATGGAGGTCAAGTCATGTCCATATATGCGAAAAAATCCGGATAAAAGAGCTTTTCCGACATTGTAACCTCCAAAACGCATAAAAAATGTAAAGAGCCCAATACGTAACAAAAAGTTAGACCCACTCGATTTTTTTTTTTTCTTCGATAAATATTAACTGGAGGTCAGGTCATGTCCATATATGCGAAAAAATCCGGATAAAAGAGCTTTACCGATCGTGTAACGCATAAAGAATGTATAGAGCCCAATACGTAACAAAAAATTAGACCCACTCGAATTTTTTTCTTTCTTTGATAAATATTAAATGGAGGTCAGGTCATGTCCATATATGTGAACAAATTCGGATAAAAGAGCTTTTCCGACAGTGTAATCTCCAAAACACATAAAAAATGTATAGAGCCCAATACGTAACAAAAAATTAGACCAACTCGAATTGTTTTCTTTCTTCGATAAACATTAACCGGAAAAATCCGGATAAAAGAGCTTTACCGATCGTGTAACGCATAAAGAATGTATAGAGCCCAATACGTAACAAAAATCGATCGTGTAACGCATAAAGAATGTATAGAGCCCAATACGTAACAAAAAATTAGACCCACTCGAATTTTTTTCTTTCTTTGATAAATATTAAATGGAGGTCAGGTCATGTCCATATATGTGAACAAATTCGGATAAAAGAGCTTTTCCGACAGTGTAATCTCCAAAACACATAAAAAATGTATAGAGCCCAAGAAATAACAAAAAAATTAGACCAACTCGAATTGTTTTCTTTCTTCGATAAACATTAACCGGAAAAATCCGGATAAAGAGCTTTACCGATCGTGTAACGCATAAAGAATGTATAGAGCCCAATACGTAACAAAAAATTAGACCCACTCGAATTTTTTTTTTTCTTTGATAAATATTAAATGGAGGTCAGGTCATGTCCATATATGCGAAAAATCCGGATAAAAGAGCTTTTCCGACAGTGTAACCTCCAAAACACAAAAAAATGTAAAGAGCCCAATACGTAACAAAAAATTAGACCCACTCGATTTTTTTTCTTTGTTCGATAAATATTAACTGGAGGTCAGGTCATGTCCATATATGCGAAAAATCCGGATAAAAGAGCTTTACCGACCGTGTAACGCATAAAGAATGTATAGAGCCCAATACGTAACAAAAAATTAGACCCACTCGAATTTTTTTCTTTCTTCGATAAATATTAAATGGAGGTCAGCTCATGTCCATATATGCGAAAAAATCCGGATAAAAGAGCTTTACCGACAGTGTAACCTCCAAAACACATAAAAAATGTATAGAGCCCAATACGTAACAAAAAATTAGACCCACTCGAATTGTTTTCTTTCTTCGATAAATATTAACTGGAGGTCAGGTCATGTCCATGTATGCGAAAAATCCGGATAAAAGAGCTTTTCCGACAGTGTAACCTCCAAAACACATACAAAATGTATAGAGCCCAATACGTAACAAAAAATTAGACCAACTCGAATTTTTGTCTTTGTTCGATAAATATTAACTGGAGGTCAGGTCATGTCCATGTATGCGAAAAATCCGGATAAAAGAGCTTTTCCGACCGTGTAACGCATAAAGAATGTATAGAGCCCAATACGTAACAAAAAATTAGACCCACTCGATTTTTTTTCTTTCTTCGATAAATATTAAATGGAGGTCAGGTCATGTCCATATATGCGAAAAAATCCGGATAAAAGAGCTTTTCCGACAGTGTAACCTCCAAAACGCATAAAAAATGTAAAGAGCCCAATACGTAACAAAAAATTAGACCCACTCGATTTTTTGTCTTTCTTCGATAAATATTAACTGGAGGTCAAGCTCATGTCCATATATGCGAAAAAATCCGGATAAAAGAGCTTTTCCGACAGTGTAACCTTCAAAACGCATAAAAATGTAAAGAGCCCAATACGTAACAAAAAATTAGACCCACTCGAATTTTTTTCTTTCTTCGATAAATATTAAATGGAGGTCAGCTCATGTCCATATATGCGAAAAAATCCGGATAAAAGAGCTTTACCGACAATGTAACCTCCAAAACACATAAAAATGTATAGAGCCCAATACGTAACAAAAAATTAGACCCACTCGAATTTTTTTCTTTGTTCGATAAATATTAACTGGAGGTCAGGTCATGTCCATATATGCGAAAAATCCGGATAAAAGAGCTTTACCGACCGTGTAACGCATAAAGAATGTATAGAGCCCAATACGTAACAAAAAATTAGACCCACTCGAATTTTTTTTCTTTCTTCGATAAATATTAACTGGAGGTCAGCTCATGTCCATATATGCGAAAAAATCCGGATAAAAGAGCTTTACCGACAGTGTAACCTGCAAAACACATAAAAAATGTATAGAGCCCAATACGTAACAAAAAATTAGACCCACTCGAATTTTTTTTCTTTCTTCGATAAATATTAACTGGAGGTCAGCTCATGTCCATATATGCGAAAAAATCCTGATAAAAGAGCTTTACCGACAATGTAACCTCCAAAACACATAAAAAATGTATAGAGCCCAATACGTAACAACAAATTAGACCCACTCGATTTTTTGTCTTTCTTCGATAAATATTAACTGGAGGTCAGCTCATGTCCATATATGCGAAAAAATCCGGATAAAAGAGCTTTACCGACAGTGTAACCTCCAAAACACATAAAAAATGTATAGAGCCCAATTCGTAACAAAAATCTAGACCCACTAGAATTGTTTTCTTTCTTCGATAAATATTAACCGGAGGTCAAGTCATGTCCATATAATGCGAACAAATCCGGATAAAAGAGCTTTTCCGACAGTTTAACCTCCAAAACGCATAAAAAATGTATAGAGCCCAATACGTAACAAAAAAATTCCAGCCAAAAAACACTGACAAATATTTTGTTCTAAAAATACTCAAAATGACTCTAGAAAGAGTCACAAATGACTCAAAATGAGTTACTGGGTCAATATAAAGTAATTCTATAACAAAAACACGCACTAATAACAATAATTTGCTTTAAAAATAACCAGAGCCCAATACGTAACAAGAAAAATTCTATGTCTAAAGAAAAAACACTGTCCAATTTTTTTCTAGAAGACTCAAAATGACTCAAAATGAGTTACTGAGTCAATATAAAGTAATTCTATAACAAAAACATGCACCTAAAACCCATAATTTGCTTTAAAAATAACCAGAGCCCAATACGTAACAAAAAATTCTAAGTCTAGAGAAAAAACACTGTCAAATCTTTTTTTCTAGAAAGACTCAAAATGACTCAAAAGGATTTACTGAGTCAATATAAAGTAATTCTATAACAAAAACATGCACCTAAAACCCATAATTTGCTTTAAAAATAACCAGAGCCCAATACGTAACAAAAAATTCTAAGTCTAGAGAAAAAACACTGTCAATTTTTTTTTTCTAGAAAGACTCAAAATGACTCAAAAGGATTTACTGAGTCAATATAAAGTAATTCTATAACAAAAACATGCACCTAAGACCCATAATTTGCTTTAAAAATAACCAGAGCCCAATACGTAACAAAAAAATTCTAAGTCTAGAGAAAAAACACTGTCAAATTTGTTTTTCTAGAAAGACTCAAAATGACTCAAAAGGATTTACTGAGTCAATATAAAGTAATTCTATAACAAAAACATGCACCTAAAACCCATAATTTGCTTTAAAAATAACCAGAGCCCAATACGTAACAAAAAAATTCTAAGTCTAGAGAAAAAACACTGTCAACATTTTTTTTTTTTCTAGAAAGACTCAAAATGACTCAAAAGGATTTACTGAGTCAATATAAAGTAATTCTATAACAAAAACATGCACCTAAAACCCATAATTTGCTTTAAAAATAACCAGAGCCCAATACGTAACAAAAAAATTCTAAGTCTAGAGAAAAAAACACTGTCAATTTTTTTTTTCTAGAAAGACTCAAAATGACTCAAAAGGATTTACTGAGTCAATATAAAGTAATTCTATAACAAAAACATGCATTTAATCATGATAATGTCCTTTTAAAATAACCAGAGGCCAATACGTAACAAATAAATTCCAAGTCTAGAGATAAAACACTGTAAAATATTTTGTTCTAGAAAGACTCAAAATGAGTTCATGGGTCAATATAAAGTACTTCTATAAAAACACATGCACATAATATCCATAATTTGCTTGAAAATTAACCGGAGCCCAATACGTAACAAAATAATGTATAGAGCCCAATACGTAACAAAACCACTACAGAGGGAGGGAGTATGAATAAAGTAATTTTAATCAAATTTTAGTTTTGTTACGTATTGGGCGGGATGAATTATTTTTTTTTTTTTTTTTCTAGGTAGAAGAGGTTGAGCCCAATACGTATCAAATTGATACGTACTGGGATTTTGTTACGTATTGGGCTCTTACAGACGTTTAGCTCTGATTTGATTAATTTTATCAAACATGACTAACTGCAATTTATTAGGGATGTTTTGCTTCCACATTTCCGACTATACAGAAAGGTTTATAGAATTCTGACTATAGATATTTGATTCCGCTTTTCCATTTCAAATCCACACTACCCCTGTAGAATATTCTGGAAATATCTTCCACAGGAGGAGTATGAATTTCAAATAGAATGAACATATTAGGCAGCTCCATTTTAATTTCATACACCCACTGAGAAAGATTCATCCTGAATCTTCCGTGAGGGAGTTTCAAATGGAGCTGCCTAATGTGTTCATTCCATTTGAAATTCATACTCCCTCTGTGTAAGATATTCCAAAATCTTCCACAGGGGTAGTGTGGAATTTAAATGGAATAGCCCATTTGATTTGATTTGATTTGATCAAATACCTATGTTATCGTAAGAGGAAACGACTTATAAATTGTAAAAATCTAGGGAAATCAAGAGAAGCTTATGAAAGGATTAAGGCATTAATGTCACATTTGAAAATGGCGCAATCAAATTATGACAGAATTGTTTTGATATGTAGTATTTCAGGAGCTTACTTTCGAAACTCTAAAATATAATTTGTGTGATTTTAAAGGACCGGCTCAAGGGATCGGTTAGCAACGTTTGCATAGTATTTTTGTGAGACCTGAGAGCACATCAGACACACCAAATGTCATTCTGAATACGAGAAATGTCCTTTTGAGAGCAAATAATTTTCATTGTTGAAATTATACAAATTTTAGGCAAACTACACATTAAGAATTGATGCTTAACAGTCCTCGAAGTAAACTTTATTCTAACGATATACACTTAAACTGTAGGAAAAGCCGTCCATCATTTCAAAAATTATGACCTTTCGTATTGAAGAAACATTTGTTCCCCAAAAGGGCTTAAAAATTAGGAATTATTTGATATCAGAAGGCCATTCCTCGTATTTAGAATGTAATTTTGTGTGGCTGATGTGTGTCAGGCACACTCGACAATACTGTGCTAAGGTTGGTGACGACCATTTAATGGATTGCACAGAGTTCATGGTGTTAGGGCTATTCAGCATCGAAGTGGTTACGTAATTCTCTTGGTTACCGGATCACGCTATTTTGACATCCTTCGAGTACCATATACTTTGTGTGGTGATTGTTTCGATCGTAGTTCATTACTCTGGCGCGTGATCCCGTTGGCATAGTAACATTACGTATCTTCGATACTGAATAGTGCTTTTAAGGGGGTACTACACCCCTGCCCAATTTTATGCCTATTTCTGCATTTTTCTCAAAAATTATAGCGCAATGGGGACAAGTAAGATATGTATATTGTAGGGGCAAGGACTACAACTACTGCACTGGAAATTTAATTTCAGCACAGACAACAGTTGTGGAGTTACAGTCAAAAATGAGGGAAAACCAATATTTGATCAATAAATCAATAACTACTTGCTTTGAGTTGCTGAATTTTTCAGTACAGTAGTTGTAGTCCTTGCCCCTATAATATACATATCTTACTTGTCACTAATATGCTATAATTTTTGAGAAAAATGCAAAAATAGGCACAAAATTGGCCAGGGGTGTAGTACCCCCTTAAATGAAAGCCAATAGTATTTTATACAGGAAAATATTAACTTACTAATGTTATTGTTTTGTAACAAAATGAAAGGTTAACATATCCAGAACAAATAATTATGACGCAAAGAAAATACCAGGAAATATAAGGACAGGAAGTAAACCCGTCAAGGTAATGGGCTAGCATCAAAGAAAACAAATAAATGAACAACTCTAGAAAAACATGTTATGATCGACTTGATACTTGGTAGTGCTTCCTCCTAAATACCCCAAAAAGAGTTTTAACTGGAGGTCGGAGAGAGTGGTCTAATTGATGTGAATTGCAGGGTCGGATTTGAGAGCTGATGAAGGAGTTTGTTCCATTCTCTGGTGGTGCGGATAAAGAAGGCGTTTGCATTAGCCTCTATGTTTGTGTGTTGCTGCTGGAATTGCCGCGAGTGTCCTCTTCTGGGTCTGGTCGTTTTAGGCTTGGTGTAATCGGAGTGCCTAATCTCCAGGTGGCCATTCAGGATCTTATAAAAGCAGGTAAGCCGATGGCACTTCCTTCTTTCCTGAAGCGAGGACCAATTCAGTTCTTTCAGGATGGCAGTGATGCTGGTATCTTGGCCATAAATGTTGGACACGAACCTGGCAGCCCTCTTTTGGACTCTTTCAATGGTGTCAATGTTCTTCTTGGTATAGGGATCCCAAGAAGCTGTGGCATATAGTCTAAGTGGGGTCTAACTAGCGTCAAGTACAATGTTTCCTTGACAGATGCATGGAGCACAGTGATAAAAATTTCTTCTGATGAAGTTAAGCACCCTGGTTGCTTTTGAGGTAGCATACTCTGTTTGTTCCAGCGAAGATCACGTTGAAAGTGGACGCCTAAATACCGAGTATTATTCGTCTCCTCTTGGTCGACTCCCATCATGGTTGCAAGGTTCTGGATTCCTCTTGCGGGTGATCCTCATGGTTTTACACTTTGACTTATTGTTAAACAGAATGTTCTTATTGACTATCCTTCGATAGTTATTTTTATGTTATAAATCCAAATGAACACTGTAGAAATGGTGCCTTGGCGTGCTCTTTAAAAGACATGTCTTGCCAATATACATGTCTTTAACAATAAAAAAACATTGGAAAATATTTGGCCGAAGTCACAAGCTAAGACATTGCTGTGAAGCCAGTTTTGAGACATGTCTCCAGTAAGCATGGTAAGACACCTATTTACGTCTCTATGCAAGACACGTCTCACAATGAAATGTCTCCATGCAAGACATGTCCCGCAAAAATGTCTACATGCAAGACATATCTAAAATCTAAGACGTGTCTATTGAAGTTAATTTTGACACATGTCTTGAGTTTGTGTCTTCTGCCATGACACGTCTTTGCTGGAGACGTGTCTCAGATGTGTCTTAATTGGCCTATGTAGGTATATCTTTGCCAGTGGTGGCGCCACGGGGGGCATGGGGGGAAATTCCCCCAGACAGAACTCTTGCCCCCCTGTTGCCCCCCGAAAAAACTAAAATTACAAAAAATTCCACTTTTTGCGGTAATTTTGAGCAAAATTTGTTGATTTTGCCCTCCCCCTGAAATCCCCCCCCCCCCCCCCGAAAACAATTTTCTGGTGCCGCCACTGATCTTTGCATGTGTCTTCAGTCAAATATTCTTAAATGTGTTTTTTTATTGTTTAAGGCCTGTTTATTGGTAAAACATGTCTTAAAGAGCACGCCAAGATACCGTTTTTTTTAAGTGAAGTACTCAAAGCTTAAACATTTTTCCTCTTTTCCTATATAGGACACGTTTGCTGACAAACCTTTGAAAATACAGCACACCCTTAATTTTCAATATAATACATGACATATTCGATTTGAACATGTCACAAAATGAAATCAGCAAATTGCTCTACACGAATATCTATGTACGCGTGACATTTCGATGGTAATTGGCATAGAGAACAAAACGTAGTGGAGAGATATATATATTGCTTTTGGCAAATTTGAAATATTAAATTCCTCTTGGATGCGACAAGATGTTTTAATCCAAAAGCTTTTTTTGTTATGTGTACAACGGGAGAACACGGCGAGGGCAAATTGCTAGAGGGGCAATGCCTCGATGTCCGTGATAAGTGCAAGAAGTTTTCGAGTCAACGACACAATATGTTCTTCACTTTGGACAGTTTTATTTCAAACAAGGACGTTTGAAAGTGCTATCAAAACAAAGAGGGGATATAGTATATTGTACAAGTCCAGCTTCTTATATTCCGAGAAAAACTATGAATCTTAAATATTTCTAATTTTACGTCGAATATCCCGATGTATTTCAATAATTTCATTTGCAGTGTGGAAATGGCTCAACCCGATAAGAATACGGTATAGTTTACAATATAGTTTGTTGTGATGTTACCAAAAACACCAAACGACGTCGGAATCTAGTAGCCACATGCTTGCACACCAAAAAAACTACCGATATTTTAGTTGCAGCAGTGGCGGCAAATGTAGAGAAGCCTAAATATTTGCGATCCATTAAATCAGGAATGACTCACGCACCAAGGAGACGACTATGGTTAAGATGGGACAAGTTCCATCATATCTCAGCAGTAAAGAAATGCGTTTCCCCAGCCTGACCATCTGTCACTATGTTTAAACTACCAAATACCAAAAGGCTACAAAGGCGGTGGTTGCTACACCATTTTTGGTCATAATTTACGACATATCCCCGAGGTAGGTTGACAGCTTTTTTCGCTCACACGGGATTTTAATCGGATGATAATGCATGACTATAGTCAGCAACTTTGAAGTTTAGTCATTTACTTTTTAGGGCGTGACACAGCGCCAAGCTATATGTCAATTTTCTTGGGGCTTATACATGTATGTGGATTGTGGAGTCGCAATTGGGTGATACATGGGCAGACTATTAAATATCTAGCATGACTAATCGTAAGCCGAAATTAAACAATTTTACCTCACGACCACCTTCAAAATTACATTGATGCAAAATTCGGCTGTCAATAATTCAATGTTCCATTTTTTAAAAATATTTTATTCCTTCTGCCTGTAAGGTACTTCATCATAATTTATAACCACATTTTATTCTCATTTCGTCGGTCAGTCGGTCTTATACACATGCACGCATTACAGACGACTTACGGGGACAATTGAGGTCGGACATGGCTGGAGGTAGCATCATTCATATCCATGATAATATCTTCTTCAGTTACCTTATTACTATCTCGCCTTGAAGTAACAAACAACAGCAGATCAGCACCAAATCATGATCGCTTTTGATAAGGAAGATAGGTGCTTCACTGGGCAGTAAGTAGCCAAAACGTATCAAATAACGGTCACTTCATACATGGTGATAAATCACTCTCATCCCTCTATACGCTATGTCCTAATTTTCTCGCCGGATTTATTACTTCTGCAGCCTATCTGTAGATCAATATGTTAAGCTCTACTCGAAAACGTCCGTCTAAGCTCAATTGCCATACTTATGGTCTGCTACAGTAGCTCCGATCACATCGTATTCTGCTTATAATATGTCTCGAACAACAATTGTCAATGATGATGAACCAATATTCGGCATGCTCGTACTTAGGCTATATGAATTTCTCACGTTGGCGCAAAAGATGATGAAGAAAATGTAGAATTATTTTATTCAAGTGTGTTTTTAATTCTGTCAAATCTTATCGGTAGTGGACATCCGTTACAAAGGGAAATATACAGAGTGACTCCACATGAGATTGCATTGAAACGGTCTAATGTGAATTTCGCTCTCGTATGTGAAGTCACCCATATTTGTTTTTGTCCAGTTTTATCAAAACATGTAATAATATCAAATTACTGTCAAATCGAGATGTTTCTGTTTGCTTAACCACGTAATTCTTAAGGCATACTCCGCGTCCGTAATCGACGAACAATCGCTTAATGACCAATGAAATATATTCTTACTTTCTATGTCAGAAAGTACAGTCAATCTCATTGGCTATACAATTCAATTGCATAATGCAAATGACGGCAGCATCACATTTAAGTACAAGCATGTAAAATAGAATTGGGTTTCTCTTAGTTTATATTCAGAACCGATAGACTCAATTAAATAGTATTATTGAAAACAGGAACGATGCACTGGGCTAGGCTATTCTATTTAAAATCCACACTCTCCCTGTAGAAGATTTTGGAAATATCGTCCACCGGGGGAGTATGACTTTCAAATGGAATGCTCACATTAGGCAGCTCCATTTGAATTTCATACACCCTCTGAGAAAGATTCAGCCTGAATCTTCCACTAAGGGAGGGTGAGTTTAAAATAAAGCTACTAATACGCTAATTCCATTTGAAATTTATACTCCCCCTGTATGGAAGATACACAGAGGGAGTGTGGATTTTAAACAGAATGTCCCATTACAAAGACGTTTTCATTTTGTCTATCTGATTCATCTGTGTCGATAAATCAAATCCACAATTTAAGTTTGCTTTATTGTCTGCCGTGTAATATAAAATGTTTTCTGGAACTAAAAGCTATTTCGTTAAATGTCTTCAAATACCGTATGTTACAATTACATTTTACAATAATTGTTAGAGTATTATAATCCCTCCTCCCACAGGTAAAACAAAGTACAAGATTGAAGATTCCTGTACAAATGGAATCGTAACACTTTGGAAAATACACAAAACCTAGTTCACAGCAATACAATTAGCGAAAGGTTTCCATAAACTGTAACGAACTTGTCTGAGATATAGTCTGATGTATAGAAAAACTGGTCTTGGATGAAATAAATGTTTAAGTTGTTTTCTAAGTTAGCTTAAGGGATCTGGAACGAGCGTTTTGAGCGTTTCGACAGTATTTTTTATGGGATAAGAGAGCACCTCAGACGTATCGAATTCCATTTTGAATACGAAGCATGTCTTTCTGATATCAAATAATTTTCATTTTTGAAAATCACGATATAATACAAATTTTATGACAAATTATAAAAATTTGATATTTGTCACATTTTTGATATATATAACAGTCCTCGAAGTAAATTTTTTAAATCTAATGATGTATTCTTAAAGTGTATGTAGCTGGGAGGAAAAGCCGACGATCAATTGAAAATTTTGACCTTTCATATTGAAGATATGGATTTTTCCCCAAAAAGACCTAATTTTTTTTGGTGTTTTGGGGAAAAAATCCATATCTTCAATACGAAAGGTCAAAATTTTCAATTGTTCGTTGGCTTTCCATCCCACCTACATACACGTTAAGTATAAATCATCAGATTTATAAAGTTTACTTCGAGTACTGCATTGAATATCAAAAATATCAATTTTTAATGATTTGCCATAAAATGTGTATTACATTGCGAATTTCAAAAATCAAAATTATTTGATATCAGAAGGACATTCTTCGTATTCAGAATGCAATTCGATATGTCTGATGTGCTCTAATGTCCCACAATAAATACTGTCCAAACGTTCATACCCCTTCCCTTAAGTTACCGTGCTTGATTTAGCTGAGGTACATCGATAACGAACCGAGATGGAAAACTAAAATTAATCATTCATATTGGTGAAGAACTTATCTACGGTAGATCAGCGGTATTGATGAAACACTCGTCTAAGATAGATCAGTGTTGCGTGTTATTGATAGTAAACTCGTTTGAGTTAGATTCAGTTGGTGTGATATGCACAAAGTGCACTTTATTTTACCGAAGAAGAAGAAGATTAAAAAGTGAATTCATAAGTGACAATGCTGGATTCGGTTAAGGTGCATAATTATTAGCACCGATAGGAGAACCAAGTTTAGTATATTCAAGTATCACATGACCAGCCCAGCGGGTCAGTTGACTGATAAATGGGTGGATGATAGTGGTTTGCTGAAGAACACTTCTTATATAAAGACCTCGTTTTAAGTAGATCAGTTTAAATCCCCATCTAAGATAGATAAGTTATTGATGAAGAACTCGTCCAAAGTAGATCTGTGGTATTGATGAAAGTACTCGTCTAAGGTAGATCAGTGGTGTTGATGAAGTACTCGTCTATGGTAGATCAGTAGTATTGATGAAGTACTCGTCTAAGGTAGATCAGTAGTATTGATGAAGTACTCGTCTAAGGTAGATCAGTGGTGTTGATGAAGCACTCGTCTAAGGTAGATCAGTAGTATTGATGAAGTACTCGTCTAAGGTAGATCAGTGGTGTTGATGAAGTACTCGTCTAAGGTAGATCAGTAGTATTGATGAAGTACTCGTCTAAGGTAGATCAGTAGTATTGATGAAGCACTCGTCTAAGGTAGATCAGTTGCATTGATGAAGTACTCGTCTAAGGTAGATCAGTTGTATTGATGAAGTACTCGTCTAAGGTAGATCAGTTGTATTGATGAAGTACTCGTCTAAGGTAGATCAGTGGTACTTCTTAAAAGAAATATCATCTAATGTAGATCATTTGTATTGTTGAAGTATGGTTAATGAAGATCTCCTCTATGGTAGAACAGTGATATTGATTTACAAAAGTTAGTTTGAATTCCATTAACATGCAGGAAATAAGTTTGAAATTCCAATAATTTATTTATAATAAAAAAATGCCTTTATACCTATTCTCTATAACGCCATATCCTTTAAGTAGTTATAAAGAACAATAGCTATAAAGCAAGTCATGTTCATTCCAAAGGATATTCATAAATCTTGTATGACAATTTAGACTTTACGTTGCATGGCTAAGATAATATAGATGAGATTAAATGGCGCATTTTTTTGTATGGATAATGAATTAAATATCATTCAACAAGTTAATTTAGTTTGCATGACATTCTTAATTTAGTATCATCGTATCTATTTTTTCCAATTCGATGCACATCCAAGTTGGTTATGAGAACGTAATCATGGAAAACAAATTGATTTAACGTCGACATCAAACAAAGTATATCTGACAAAAATTGCAAAATAATCTAAATCAAACAGTACTGTATAAACCACTCATTACACGATCCTAGATCCTAGCTGGCTGACTCGCGCGGGAATACTACCGGATTGCTAGCTTGTCATGCCTTTACAATTTGCAAGTGATTAGTGAGTCTTCTGCTTACAGGTGAAACAACAGAGAGACGTCCCTAGAGGGCGTGGATACGCTGGATAAGAAAGTTGTCTAGTTTCCCTGCAAAGTTAGCGAATTTTTAGATTATCTGTATAATAGGCCTAGATCTACTTTACAAGTTACATAACCAAAATTAGATATTGCTGTACCTGTTTAAACGTATTTTTATATATTTGCTCATCAAAATTGTAAGATTCGATAAGTTCAATAAATGTAATTTTGGATTAAGCCTTGAAGTACTAGTAAGTCGGCTATACATATGGCATTGACAGGGCACCAATTAGGGTGTGGTCAACATGTATAAAGATGCTGTAGTTTTGATTAGAGAAATTGAAATGGAATCAAGCCCTAGTCTACGCCATCATGTTTAAACTGAAATGTTACCCCTATGTCCGGTCATTTCCTAATGTATCAAGTGTTAGATGGCAAATTTTCTACGCGTATAGATTCGCTTTTCATCTTGATATTAGAAAACCATCACTAAAATGCATGCTTTTAGCTAATAATAATGCAAAAAATGACAGAAAACAGGGTATCATTTCCCAATTTACAATACCTTTTACCTCGCATAATAGTGAAACTTTAGGTAAAATGACTATACCGGCTGAAACCGAAGACGCAACCCGGTACCCCAGGTCAACATAAAAAGTGGTAACCATGTGTGTTCTAAATTTCGCAGAAAAGGGGTATTTTGTTGACTGAAATCGCGGACCGCGAAATCGCGAAAAAAGGGGGTATTCTGAGCATTGTCTCCGCGAAATTTTTTTAAAAAAGGGGTATTTCACAGGTTCGTTCGATCGATGTCTTCAGCCCGAGTCTTCAGCCTCCATCAAAGTAATGTTCATACTTGCACATTTTGTACTTAATATATTAAAATATTTGGAGTCATTGAAAAGGGGTGTCTGGAAATCTTCTCATTGAAAACCTTGAAAAAGGGGGTATTTTTAACCCTGATTTTGTCAGTGATTTGGCAAAAAAAGGGGGGTAAAATCAATGAAAAATCAGTGAAAAGGGAGGTTTTGAAAAAAGGAAGAACACACATGGTTACCACTTTTTATGTTGACCTGGGGTACCGGGAGACGCAACGGTCATTGTACCCCTGTCCGACCATCGTCTGTCCAAAATTTTCTGATGGGTCCCATGGGTTTTATCTTTGTATCTTTTGTGCAATATTTACTTTTTCTTCATAAATTTTGGATGAAATTACGTTGTCTTGATATGGGGTATATTGTCAAGAAAAAGCGGTAGTTGATCAGCGTCTTTACAGTGCGCCTACCGTGCCCTGAAGCCAAAGCATTAAAATGATATACCATAGCATAATGATGGTCTGCTAACTCTTGCCTGGACATGGCACAGACAAGTCGACTGACCAGAATGCTGATGATCATCGTCGTCGCGGGACTTCATGGCGATAACGAGGTATCCGGTGTAACAACTGATGGAAAAGTCCTTAACATCTTATAGGGTGTGGTATGGTGAGATTGGGTGTGGCAAATTCACACAAATTGTCGACTATTAAACATCATTCATTTTAAAAAGTTGGGCATATTATTTTAGATGGCATTATCAAGACTCAAGATATTAATAGATTTATTGTTTTTCATATAATGCATTATATTCAAAAGACAAAAATATAACATTACATTATACCGTAACAAACGAACCATGAAAGGAGTTGGTGAAATCGCTGAGGATATAAGCTGCTACCCATTTAATACAAGAATGTTACACCAAACAAGCCACATTATTACCAACACGAGAAATTAACAAACAATGGACAAGAAAACGGTAATTATATTTTAATTAATATTGCTTTGTAGAGTTCTCAGAAATGTTTTAAAAGAATGAACCGGTTTAATGAATTCAACATGTAAATCAAAACTTCGTCAAAGGTAATAATAATAAAATTATACAAATAAGCATCTCTTTGTAGATATATTCCACACAGGGTGTTTGCCGACACTATCGCGAATGAATATATTTGTTTTTCATTTCGAAAACATGGTATGAAAAACTGCAATTGATAATACAGATAATACACAAAGATGTACATTATGTCCAAAGATAATTATATAAATATTAGAAGCATGATAAATGTCTGTATATAGGCTATTTTATCTTCAACATTCTGTTCTCTAAAACAGTAACCTTAATAATCCTTACATTACGCGTTAAGCAACTACTAACCTTAACAGTGAATCTTAACCCTATACAATCTACCCGTAAGTCATAAAGTGAAAAGAAATTGAACAAAATGATGTTGTAAAACAAGTTGATATTGTCGTATTAATTAAGACATCAACATAATCAAGCTGTGATTATCTGTCTTGTTTGCTGAACAAAATTGTTTGTTCAATTTCTTTTCACTTTTTACCATGCGATGTTACGTGGGACTCTTAACTTTTTTCTGCATCGTAAGTTATAAAACTGTGCGCCAAGTTAAACGAAGGGCGGGTTAGTGTAGTGGTCTTCTCACTCGCTTCTCACCACTGTGGCCGGGGTTCAATTCCCCGCGGTGCCACATGTGAGTTTGGTTGCCGATCCATGCTCGTCCTCGCAGGTTTTTCTCCGGGTGCTCCGGTTTTCCTCCTGCATCTAAAATCGGACCTCTTCCCATATCCCTGTCCCGTCATATCCGGATGGCATCCCTTGAATTTAGTAGCCTCTGAGCACAATTGGGTTTAGCCTGGCTTCGGCCGAATGTTATAAATAAATTTTAAAAAATGGCAAAGGACCAAGTAACAATAAGCTGTACTTGTGGAAATCTGTGATTATCTGTCTTGTTGATGTTGATGTCTTAATTAATACGACAATATCAACTTATTTTACATCTTTTAAAATAGTAATCACAAGGAAGTTAAAGAGGTAGTATCTTTATCTAAAAGACATTTGTGCATCTTAAACGGAATAGAGTCAAGAAAGCTGTCACGTTTTATTTGCATTGCTGTTGTACCAGTACTTGATGTAAGATCAAATTGTCGCAAAACTGAAATAATTTTTTTCACATTTAAGATATTTCCACACTTCAAAAAAGTACAAGGAGTTACTTATATTCAGAGAGAACAGTTTTAACTGGAAAAGTAGAAACTTTAGATACTTAAAAAAAAGGTATAGGCTAAGAAACAAGTAAAATGTCTAGGACCTTAATGGGTGTGCACACGCAGCAACAAATGTTCTAAAATATGTCCTCTATATGGGACCTGAACAGTTCTGTAGCGAACCAAACGGGTTCTATAAGGCAATAAAATCTACAAAGGGTTAAAGGACCCTTTGAAGAACTTAAAAGGATCCTTTTAGTTAAAAGCACCTCTTTCTTGCGGATTCTTTAGGACAAAAAGGGGTTCCTTAAGGGCTTTTATAAGCTTTTTCCTGAGAGTAGATTTAAGAATTACATAATTACATATACGTCAACATCATCTTGAAAAATGTCAAAGTATGAAATATATCTTGTCTTTGGTTTAGCTATAACGACTTCTGAGATAGTTGCATAGTGTGGCAGAGAGAACAGTTTTAACTGGAAAAGTAGAAACTTTAGATACTTAAAAAAAGGTATCGGCTGAGAAACAAGTAAAATGTCTTGGACCTATATGGGTGTGCACACGCAGCAACAAAGGTTCTAAAATGTGTCCTCTATATGGGACCTGAACAGTTCTGTAGCGAACCAAACGGGTTCCTATAAGGCAATAAAATCTACAAAGGGTTAAAGGACCCTTTGAAGAACTGAAAAGGTTCCTTTTAGTTAAAAGCATCTCTTTCTTGCGGATTCTTTATAGAGGACAAAAAGGGGTTCCTTAAAGGCTTTTATAAGCTTTTTCCTGAGAGTAGATTTAAGAATTACATAATTACATATACGTCAACATCATCTTGAAAAATGTCAAAGTATGAAATATATCTTGTCTTTGGTTTAGCTATAACGACTTCTGAGATAGTTGCATAGTGTGGCAGAGAGAACAGTTTTAACTGGAAAAGTAGAAACTTTAGATACTTAAAAAAAGGTATAGGCTGAGAAACAAGTAAAATGTCTTGGACCTATATGGGTGTGCACACGCAGCAACAAAGGTTCTAAAATGTGTCCTCTATATGGGACCTGAACAGTTCTGTAGCGAACCAAACGGGTTCCTATAAGGCAATAAAATCTACAAAGGGTTAAAGGACCCTTTGAAGAACTTAAAAGGTTCCTTTTAGTTAAAAGCATCTCTTTCTTGCGGATTCTTTATAGAGGACAAAAAGGGGTTCCTTAAAGGCTTTTATAAGCTTTTTCCTGAGAGTAGATTTAAGAATTACATAATTACATATACGTCAACATCATCTTGAAAAATGTCAAAGTATGGGTGTGCACATATGTGTGCATATGGGTGTGCACACGCAGCAACAAAGGTTCTAAAATGTGTCCTCTATATGGGACCTGAACAGTTCTGTAGCGAACCAAACGGGTTCATATAAGGCAATAAAATCTACAAAGGGTTAAAGGACCCTTTGAAGAACTTAAAAGGTTCCTTTTAGTTAAAAGCATCTCTTTCTTGCGGATTCTTTATAGAGGACAAAAAGGGGTTCCTTAAAGGCTTTTATAAGCTTTTTCCTGAGAGTAGATTTAAGAATTACATAATTACATATACGTCAACATCATCTTGAAAAATGTCAAAGTATGAAATATATCTTGTCTTTGGTTTAGCTATAACGACTGAAATAGTTGCATAGTGTGGCAGAGAGAACAGTTTTAAGTGGAAAAGTAGAAACTTTAGATACTTGAAAAAAAAGGTATAGGCTAAGAAACAAGTAAAATGTCTTAGACCTATATGGGTGTGCACACGCAGCAACAAAGGTTCTAAAATGTGTCCTCTATTTGGGACCTGAACAGTTCTGTAGCGAACCAAACGGGTTCCTATATAAGGCAATAAAATCTACAAAGGGTTAAAGGACCCTTTGAAGAACTTAAAAGGTTCCTTTTAGTTAAAAGCATCTCTTTCTTGTGGATTCTTTATAGAGGACAAAAAGGGGTTCCTTAAAGGCTTTTAGAAGCTTTTTCCTGAGAGTAGATTTAAGAATTATATAATTACATATACGTCAACATCATCTTGAAAAATGTCAAAGTATGAAATATATCTTGTCTTTGGTTTAGCTATAACGACTGAAATAGTTGCATAGTGTGGCAGAGAGAACAGTTTTAAGTGGAAAAGTAGAAACTTTAGATACTTGAAAAAAAAGGTATAGGCTAAGAAACAAGTAAAATGTCTTAGACCTTAATGGGTGTTCACACGCAGCAACAAATGTTCTAAAATGTATCCAGACCTGAACAGTTCTGTAGCAGAAACAAACGGGTTCTATAAGGCAATAAAATCTACAGAGGGTTAAAGAACCCTTTGAAGAACTTAAAAGGATCCTTTTAGTTAAAAAGCACCTCTTTCTTGAGGATTCTATATGGAGGACACAAAAAGGGGTTCTTTAAGGGCTTTTAAAACCTTTTTCCTGAGAGTAGATTTAAGAATCACATCATAATTACACATACGTCAACATCATCTTGAAAAATGTCAAAGTATGAAATATATCTTGTCTTTGGTTTAGCTATAATGACTTCTGAAATAGTTGCATAGTGTGGCTAGTATTCAGTATCGGATACAGCCCGAGGTGAAAAAGCGATTCATACCGTTTTAATTCCTGTAAGGCCAAAAAAAAAAAAAAATTGTTTGTTTGTCCATAAAGGCTTATGAAATAGTTGGGTCGGTAGGTCGGATTTTTTTTTTTTTTTTTTTTACAGATATTGCACTTGAAACTGACAACTGACAAGACTGGTAAATAAGTCCAAACACACAGCACTTCACTGGTTTAACTCTTGAGATGGTTCTGCTGATAGGCCTGGCATTTTCGGGTAATTTTGTACCCGGGTACCCGGCGCATTTTTCGGGCGGGTAACCGGGTACCCGAAATTGCAAAAAAAAAAAAAAAAGTTTTTTTATGTAGTGTCCCTGGACCTAGACCTAAACGCTAGGATCATTCATGGTTGATCTAAAAAAAAAAAAAAAAAATTCAAGATGTTTTGTATTTTTAATATGAAAATTGATACTTTGTATTCATGTCATACTCTATTAATGATTTCAAAATGCATTCAAATTCAATGCATTTTGAAATCATTAATAGACTATGACATGAATACAAATTATCAATTTTCATATTAAAATACAAAAACATCTTGAATTTTTTTTTTTTTTTAGGTCAACCATGAATGATCCTAGCATTTAGGTCTAGGTCCAGGACACTACAAAACCGAAAAATAAAAACTTAAAAAATATAAAAAAATCTTTTTTTTTTTTTTTTTTTTTTTTTTTTTGAAAAAATTCCAAAAAAAAAAAATTCCAAAAAAAAAAAAAACGGTCGGGACCAGGGTACACGGTCGGTCGGACGTGGACAAACAAACAATTTTTTTTTTGGGCCTAATGGACTGGCCGGTGCAGAAGCTAAATCATCTTTTAACAGCAGACTGGCGGCTCTTGTATTGAGAGCGTTTGCGAGAATGCAGTGGTACGTTCTCCGCGCAATTCTGAAATCCCTATTAAAATGATAAAAAAAAGACATTACAACATTAACATCTGGTATGCTTCAACCAATATGAATGTATTTTTTCATCTCAGTACACGAATACAAGTCTGCTTTTGTTTTTTTGTTTTGTTTTTATAAAATAAAATTGTCCCATTGTCGGCGGAGAAAGGGCTATAATAGTTCCGCATGGATAACCCTACAAGCTGACACATTGTATAGTTGTAACTTTTACTTGATATTGATATTGCATCTATTCGCTACTTGCACGGTTCCGCCATTATGCACTATGTGCGGGGAGAGCCTCGAACTGGCAGCATACATGAATTGGAATTGAAATAGTCATAAAGTTCTGTGTAAGGTTACATAATTCTTCCTTTCATGTATGCTGCCAGTTCGAGGCTCTCCCGCACATAGTGCATAATGGCGGAACCGTGCAAGTAGCGAATAGTGAATTTCTTGTATATATTACCATGTATGGCGAGATATTTAACACGTAATATCCCGTCCTATAAAAAGAGTATCTTGTGATATTGATGAATAGGTGATTAATATTGCCCTTATTTTCTTTTCAGCCATTTTTGTGTCACACAATGAGACTGAAACGTGAGCTTCTGTTTCTGTTATTTCTCATTTGATGCTGTCTCTCTTTCATCACACTAAATCAAATTCTATCACATTTATCGTCTTGCGTGTGCTAACTCAGCGCACTTACGTACTTACTTTATGTACTGACATATTGACTAATTTACTTACTTACTAACTTACTAACTTACTAACTTACTAACTTACTTACTTACTTACTTACTTACTTACTTACTTACTTACTTACTTAAGCATATATTGATTGTCTGATTCCCTAATAAGTTATAGTTACTCACTATCTTATTATAGGAAAGCATGTCAGCTATAAGTAGCTAATTAATTAACTTCTCGGATTCATTACGGACAAAACGTGTTGCACTCTGCTCCTTTTAATTATGATTTACTTGATACAATAACAAGAAAAATAGCTTAGATATAACTCTTTTGTTTGTATGTACTATTATAGTTACACTCATCAACAGCATTGTTTTTGTTTTAAACTAACTGCATTGTCTTTCCGTTGGATCGTGGGATAATATAATGTTCCCACACATTGGAATCCATAAAAATGCTTTCTACGCTCGTATACATACTGCAGATAACTTTCAAATAATCATCTTAATCAATCAACGGCTTCATAATACAAGACAGTTTGACAAAGAACCGCCTAAAATTAGCAGTTATACTAGTGAAAGCGGTATACAGAACAGTGCGTTATCAACCCACGAATCCATTTTCATTACTGAGTGTCGATGGACCGGAACATTTTATATCACGGCATCCGCATTATAATCAAAATAGTGAAGTAGTTTTCTCGACATAACAGGTTGATATATTACGGCTGTATTTTTACTGTTTGTAAAGGAATAGTTACATATCAAAGTGTGTAGAACATGGGTGGAAGGCTGGCATTCCCCTATTGGGGAAAGGAATATGGGCAGAAAGGGATCAGGAATGTGCAAAAAGTATGCACGTAGAAGAACGGGGAAATGGGAACAGAAAATCACAACATTAGAGAACGAGTGAGTGAGGGGTAATGAATGAGTAAGTTTTCTGGGTGAGAGATGGAGGGGAGAGAGATATAGAGAAAGAGAGGAGAAAAGAGGAGATGATGAAGAAAAGGAACGAAAAAATGACACGAACAGTAGAATTGATCAAAGAAGGAATATATAAGAGGTAATTCATTAGCCTTTTTGAAGTATGGCGTACACAAAAGGAGGGCAGTCTTCAATCTGAATAAACCCCGGCAAATTCAAAAGACTTAAGGGGGTACTACACCCATTGATTTTTTTTTGCATTTTTTGCATTTTGTGAAGAAATTACAAAAAAATTGGACAAAGTGGTATGCAAAATGAAGGGCAAATCTTCTCGTTTTATTGGTGGCATCGGTATCAACGTAGCTTACATGCTTTTAAAAGTAGAAGCCAAAAGGTGGTACATCACTGATGATTTAAATTCACTTCATTTTGGAAAGCTTACTATCAACGGATTTCGTTAAAATTTTGGATATGTGTTGCTAACACGTTAGGGAAATAAAGTTGATATGTAAAATGGGAATAAGTGGTTCCTGATTTCTTTTATGACTTCATGAACTTGGTGCTCCACAACTATCAAAAAGGAACTGGTTAAAATGCTTCTATTTTCAATGTTGAGCTATATTTTGTATTTTTAACTTGCGACATTATTTCACTGAAACTTAATTAAGCCACAGGTAACAGGTTACCACAACCATACTACGGCAATGTTGAAAAAAATTGTATTTCTTGTCACCTATACCACCATATTGGGTAGTTTTCCGTAAGCTTAACGTTTGTGATTTTGGTAACTATTTTATATTTATTTGTGAAATCCATCTCCACTAGGCTTTCTAAATAATTACTCACCATTTACATCCCAAGGTATATTAGTATATCCACCTTGCACTTCTCGATATATATCCAGTTAAAGACAGAATATCAAAATTATTCCTCATTATGATATCACAAACTCTCACATGTGTATTCAAAATTGATGCTTAAATTTGACCTGAACCAATTGACCTATAACCTGACATACGGTGACCTAATAGCCTTTTCTTCTCCTAACAACACATTATAATATTATTGACTAATGACTATACATCCATTGTGTAAGTGTTTATATATTTTGCATGCACCACTAGATTTTCTATAGAGAGTATAACAAAGGATTTAATGTATTCTATTCATGTACCCTACTTGAACATGCTGAATAGAATAAATCATGGTTTGTTATGAAACACGCATCTGAGTAACTAGGATACAGTAAACAAAATATATATAGGGCTAAAATGACTTACTACAATTGTTTAAAAGCACTTTTTTCTTCTTTTTTTCATATTTTTTTTATTTCACATGATCCGTGCATATATCGCCTAGCTATAAATGAAAAAATATTTATTTAGACCAATCAAACCAATATATGGGTGTAGTACGCCCTTAACCAACTTCGTGCAGCGCTATCCTATTGTGTCCGCCATATCTCGAAAAGGCTAATGGAGTAGGGAAAGTTAAACACATGGCTACCAGTGGACTAACCCCCTGCTGTAGCTTTTCTGCTTGCAGACATGTGACCTATGAAACGGAGATAAGTGCCGCCCAATGGGTCGAAAGGCTTGGGAAGGATTTAACTTAACTTTAACTTAGCATATAACAAGCAACCCTGTACCATTTCTGATTCACTTAAGTTTACTCTGAATCAAACTGAATATGAAACTATTTTAGTCTTTACTAAGTAATATCATTAGTAACATCCATCAGTTAGCACAGTAAATGACCATGGGAATTAAATGGACAGCGACAGGTCGTGATTGTCAGTTGTCTCGCTACAACAGAGGTGTCGTACTTTTTGTTTTTGATTGAAAATAATGCTGTCACCTAAGTCTTGAAAGGAAGAACTCTTAAAAACATGTAATTTATTAAGAATATTACTGAGAGCTAGAGTGTGTCTCAATAAAAATATTGGATGCTTTTATTTTGTTAGAACTCAAAGAGATCACACTGGAGTCACAACATTTAACGAGGACCTTGTAAGCATGTGTAAGACAATCTATGTTCTGCATAAATCCGTGCGGTTCAGTGGCTACAAAGAAAGAAACGAATGATAATGTAACGCATGTCATTGCAGTTCATTCTAAGTTTGACCTTACCTCTTTTCACGCGGTTGTCGACTGCAGACGACAAGTTTCAATGTTTGTTTGAAAATTAACAAATTTCAGAATTGTACATTGTCATGACCATATTTGTAATCAGCATGAAAAATGCATTAGAATGAGTACAAACAAGCCTAGTATTGGCTCAGTGATTCTTGAGACAGATCTTGACATTTTGAGAAAATATCTCAAAATTTGCAACTTTTTATGTTGAAGCCATTGGCTAGCAAACCGATCGAGCAATAAGGAGCTTCTTCATACGCACCCATTCTGGTCACACTATTTGATGTCTTCGCTTTTCCCCCTAAGTAAAAGTCTCGATTTCTTTCTCGTGACCATCTTGGCGTTCTGCTATTCATGTTATATTTTCGACTTATTCTCAGAGCTATAACATAATAATTATTGGTAATCATACTCAGAGCCTTTTGGGAGACTGCTAAATTATGCATCACTATATAAAATGATCCGTACTAGTTTATTTGTCCAACTCATTGCTATTATCAAGCATTTTCTCCATGTCTGTTTGCATTATTATACAGGGCCGGATTTGCCATTGGGCCAGATGGGCCCAGGCCCAGGGCCCCAAATTTTTTGGGGCCCCCAAAATGAAGATATTCTCTTTTTCATTGTTAAAATTGAAATGATTGGTTAAAAACAAATCATATTTGCCAACAATATGTTGTATTTAATTGTAATTCCTATCAATGTAGGCCTATGGGTCAACTTTTGACACCATTTCTGCATCTCAGCTTCTGTAAATTTGAAATTAACTACATTGTGACTCGCATTACATAATCATCAGTTTCGTTGTAACCACTGGGCCATATCCAACACGTTTGTCACTAATATATAGGAAATAGATCTATATTCATATTCCTTTCTTAAATTCTGGTATGTACTTCAGGAGTTATAACATAAAAGCATCTGGTCTTGTTTTTATCGGGACACACTGTATACCTATGTCTGCTTATCTTAAAGCATTATCATTTCTAACCAATTATGAATCTTTAGTCGAGCTCCTAATTTCACAGTCACATTATGAATCTTTAGTCGAACTCCTAATTTCACAGTCACACTATCTTACCAATGTTCTCTATCACTCGCTGATCTGTATAATGCACATTAGATAAGGTCTTCATTAATAACACGAATCTGTAACATCTTCAGCAATATCACATACATACGGATGAGTTCTTCATCAATATCATTGATCTACCTTAGATGCATTCTCCATTAATACAATTGATCTTTCCCCAGAGTTTCATCGGTACCAATAATCTGCCTTATAGCTGATACCTTCATCAATACCACTGATCTACTTTAGACGAGTACTTCATCAATACCACTGATCTACCTAAGACGAATACTTCATCAATACCACTGATCTACCTTAGACAAGTACTTGATCAATACCACTGATCTACCTTAGACGAGTACTTGATCAATACCACTGATCTACCTTAGACGAGTATTTCATCAATACCACTGATCTATCTTAGACGAGTACTTCATCAATACTACTGATCTACCTTAGACGAGTATTTCATCAATACCACTGATCTATCTTAGACGAGTACTTCATCAATACCACTGATCTACCTTAGACGAGTACTACATCAATACCACTGATCTATCTTAGACGAGTATTTCCCCAATACCACTGATCTACCTTAGACGAGTACTTCATTAATACCAGATCTACTGTAGACGAGTACTTTATCAATACCACTGATCTACTGTAGACGAGTACTTCATCAATACCACTGATCTATACTGTAGACGAGTACTTCATCAATACCACTGATCTACCTTAGACGAGTCCTTCATCAATACCACTGATCTACCTTAGACTAGTTCTTCACCAATGCCAATCAACTACCCTAGATGATGTAGATGAGTACTTCATCAATACCACTGATCTACCTTAGACGAGTACTTCATCAATACCACTGATCTACCTTAGACGAGTACTTCATCAATACCACTGATCTACCTTAGACGAGTACTTCATCAATACCACTGATCTACCTTAGACGAGTACTTCATCAATACCACTGATCTACCTTAGACGAGTCATTCATCAATACCACTGATGTACCTTAGACTAGTTCTTCACCAATGCCAATCAACTACCCTAGATGAGTACTTCATCAATACCACTGATCTACCTTAGACGAGTACTTCATCAATACCACTGATCTACCTTAGACGAGTCCTTCATCAATACCACTGATGTACCTTAGACTAGTTCTTCACCAATGCCAATCAACTACCCTAGATGAGTACTTCATCAATACCACTGATCTACCTTAGACGGGTACTTCATCAATACCACTGATCTACCTTAGACGAGTACTTCATCAATACCACTGATCTACCTTAGACTAGTTCTTCACCAATACCACTGATCTACCTTAGACGAGTACTTCACCAATGCCAATCAACTACCCTATATATGAGTACTTCATCAATACCACTGATCTACCTTAGATGACTATTCGCCGTAGAGGTAGTGATATAACAGGCTTAATTACCATAGCAATGGATTTACACTATTTTTGAATGCATTTGCCATGCACTATAGACAGAATGCACTAATCGCATGTGTATGTGTGCAATGATAGATGGACTACGATACCGCTCTTTTCAAAGACACTAATACGAGTGATCAGCATGATCTGAAAATTCTACAGAATTACGATCCAGGTCTTGATCATTGTTCTTGATAATCTATGTGCAATGTAGAAAAATGGCGTAGCGTCACGTGCAAGGCAATGCATTTAAAAATTGTGCAAACCCATTGCTATGGTAATTTATCCTGTTACATCACTACTCCTACGGATTATACTTCACTAATATAGCCTACGTCTACATTACGTCTTCGTCAATATCACTGATCTATAATACATCAAGACGAGAAGAGTATTTCGTCAATACCACTGATCTACCGTAGATCTACCATAAATTAAACAACCTTGGAATAATGTTCTGCCTTTACACTGATTTCTACAAAAAAACTGTGCGTTTGTTGATATTAAAATAAGGACAAATGTAACAAAAAAAACAGCACAACATCGCACGAAAAATGGTGGCTTTTCATAGAACACAACATAGAACATTAAAAACACGTCCAAGCAAATTCAGATTTTAGTAGAACAGGCAAGGTTACAAATTCGCAATTTTGTATTCTATATCAAGTAGTATACCCATCAACAGTGATTCATTTATCTATTAAAATATTCATGAAAGACAGACTACCCTGCTGATGAGACGGCGAACATGGCACCTTTGTTGGCACTCGGTGTGATCGTTGACAAATGATTATCTTGTTGAGTAATTATTATCGATATCGGTGTCTTGTCATTTGCGAGGATGCGGCGATGACGGGGCGCCAGACACATGTTCTATTTGCAGTTCCATCAAAATTCCTTCGCACGTAAACAATAATGTAGTTTGCATACAAATGAAGAAACCCGGCGTATGGTTTGTCAAATTTAACACCAATATATATTGGTTCTATGTTAAATATAATACATCTTATCTTGTCTAACTAGAGTGTCAAATTATCAGCAAAAAAAATGCGTAAGAAATAATAACGCAGTATTAGTCATATCAATCACATAAATCAATAAAAAGAGCAACATCTTTCAAAAATATACAAAATTCTAGCAAATGTGCTGAGAAAAGAACATGTGTTTTCTGTTATCTTCCATTAGATTCACGAGATGGACGCGTAATTGCAACCATAACTATTATCATATCAGAGCTTGAATTCGATTTTGTATCAAATTACACTAAAGTACAAGGTCAGATTCGAATTAAATACACGAAGCGTCATGGTAATGACCTTATAACGTAGTTAGTGTTAAAATACAATTAATTATGATACAAACTTGCGCATACTTTAACTGAAACAAAGAATAATCCGTACGTCAAAAGTGACAATATCACCATGACCCGTGCTCATTAGTGGTTCACGACCTTAAGATCGTAGAATTATCTTCATTCAATCAAGGATGAAACATTGTTTTGAAAACAGGTTACTTTTTGTATAATCTGCTCAAGAATGTATGTAAAAATTACAGCAGGTTTTATACAGTATCGTTAGTACTTCTTTCTCACATTATCTTGATACCATTATATGCAATCTCCCATTTCCTCTCCAATCTCCACCCTCCCCTTCTCTCTCTCTCTTTATATCTCTCCGATGCCTGTTTGGCCTGTCTATCGCCCCGTCTACATTCTTTTCCGACTGCTATTTCTGCCTCTCTCAGAGCTGCATAGTTGGTGATATGATTTGATCTAAGATTCTAATGTATCTCATACCATCATATAAGTGGGTAAATCGACAGGGAGGTTATAAGGTGGGTGTCCGACCCTGATAGCCCCTGATGAGTATTTCTCGTGTTTACTATTTTACCAGAAGACGTGGTATATATCCAAAGTAGCTCCTCATGCATTCGGTCGGCATGTTATTTAGCTATATACAAATCATCCTTCCTTCCTATCTATACCTCCCTACCTAAATTGATCGATTCTTAAGTCCATTAGCGTGGAATCCACATCTAAGTGGTATATACTGACATCTTGTTTTCTACTGGCTTCTATTGAAAACACGCTGCGCTCTATTAACGAAAGCCTACATTTGTTGGCCAAATAAAAAGTACAAACTCGAATATAGGTCGGCCCGTCACTTTGCATAGGCTAAGTATTTTGTCTAAAGGTCTAGAACCATCATATAATAGTGCAATTACTAAAATGCCCATGCCAATTCAGAGTGCATTTTATAGATTAGATAATTTCACTAAAGCGTGCGTGTTGTTGAGGTTAAAAAATGCCATATAGCTTGATCATATCTGACTACAGCGATGCTATTTGGGGGCGTTATACATCGGCAAGTGAGCAACATTTAGAGAGAGAGGCGCCGAACAAACTTGGACTGATTAGAAAACAGATGGATTTGAAATGGTAGTGCTAACAGCCTTAAGAGCTAGCTTTGATCATTAAATCAATTGTTCTAACTACTAGAAAAATATTAACCCGGTGATGTTAACAAGCTATACGCTCGGGCAACAGCATGAAAATTGACATTGATTCCTGTATATACCATTAGCACTGAAAAATACCTGAAAGTGACTTCGAAAAGATGAAGGTAATTTGCATAAATGCCGGGAATGTTGATACAGTTTTTAAAAAAGGTGGGATTTTTTTTAAATGAAAACCACTTACCCTACACCCATGGCGAGTACTTACAGTAATATCGCCGAAATACTTAAGACGATTTCTTTATCAATACCACTGAATGAGTACTTCATATAAGTATAACTGATCTACCTTAGACGAGTTCTTCTTCATCCGTACCACATAAATCTACCTTTGACGAGTTCTTCATCAACACCCCTACTCTACATAAGACGCATTCGTCATCGATACTACGAATTTACCTTAGACGAGTACTTCATCAATACCACTGATCTACCTTAGACGAGTACTTCATCAATACAACTGATCTACCTCAGACTAGTACTTCATCAATACCACTGATCTACCTTAGACGAGAACTTCATCAATACCACTGATCTACCTTAGTCGAGTACTTCATCAATACTACTGATCTACCTTAGACGAGTCCAAGTCCTTCATCAACACCCCTGCTCTACATAAGACGCATTCGTCATCGATACAACTGATCTACCTTAGACGAGTACTTCATCAACACCACTGATCTACCTTAGACGAGCACTTCATCAATACCACTGAGCTACCTTAGACAAGTACTTCATCAATACCACTGATCTACCTTAGACGAATACTTCATCAATACAAGTTATCTATATACCTTAGACGAGTACTGTATCAATACCACTGATCTACCTTAGACGAGTACTTCATTAATACAACTGATCTACCTTAGTCGAGTACTTCATCAATACAACTGATCTACCTCAGACGAGTACTTCATTAATACCACCGATCTACTGTATACGGGTTTTATCAATATCACAACACCTCTGATCTACCTTAGATGGGTACTTCATCAGTACCACTGATCTACCTTAGACGAATACGTCATCAATACAACTGATCTACCTTGGACGAGTACTTCATCAATACAACTGATCTATCTTAGACGAGTACTTCATCAACACCACTGATCTACCTTAGACGAGTACTTCATCAATACAACTGATCTACCTTAGACGAGTTCTTCATCAATACCACTGATCTACCTTAGACGAGTACTTCATCAACACCTCTGATCTACCTTAGACGAGTGCTTCATCAATACCACTGATCTACCTTAGACGAGTACTTCATCAATACTACTGATCTACCTTAGACGAGTACTTCATCAATACCACTGATCTACCTTAGACGAGTGCTTCATCAATACTACTGATCTACCTTAGACGAGTACTTCATCAATACCACTGATCTACCTTAGACGAGTACTTCATCAATACAACTGATCTACCTAAGACGAGGTCTTCATCAACACCTCTGATCTACCTTAGACGAGTGCTTCATCAATACTACTGATCTACCTTAGACGAGGTCTTCATCAACACCTCTGATCTACCTTAGACGAGTACTTCATCAATACAACTGATCTTCCTAAGACGAGGTCTTCATCAACACCTCTGATCTACCTTAGATGAGTACTTCATCAATACAACTGATCTACCTAAGACGAGGTCTTCATCAACACCTCTGATCTACCTTAGACGAGTACTTGATCAATACAACTGATCTACCTTAGACGAGTACTTCATCAATACAACTGATCTACCTAAGACGAGGTCTTCATCAACACCTCTGATCTACCTTAGACGAGTGCTTCATCAATACTACTGATCTACCTTAGACGAGGTCTTCATCAACACCTCTGATCTACCTTAGACGAGTACTTCATCAATACAACTGATCTACCTTAGACGAGTACTTCATCAATACAACTGATCTACCTAAGACGAGGTCTTCATCAACACCTCTGATCTACCTTAGACGAGTGCTTCATCAATACTACTGATCTACCTTAGACGAGGTCTTCATCAACACCTCTGATCTACCTTAGACGAGTACCTCATCAATACAACTGATCTTCCTAAGACGAGGTCTTCATCAACACCTCTGATCTACCTTAGATGAGTACTTCATCAATACAACTGATCTACCTAAGACGAGTACTTCATCAATACCACTGATCTACCTTAGACGAGTACTTCATCAACACCTCTGATCTACCTTAGACGAATACTTCATCAATACAACTGATCTACCTAAGACGAGTACTTCATCAATACCACTGATCTACCTTAGACGAGTACTTCATCAACACCTCTGATCTACCTTAGACGAATACTTCATCAATACAACTGATCTACCATAGACGAGTACTTCATCAATACCACTGATCTACCTTAGACGAGTACTTCATCAATACCACTGATCTACCTTAGACGAGTACTTCATCAACACCTCTGATCTACCTTAGACGAGTACTTCATCAATACAACTGATCTTCCTAAGACGAGGTCTTCATCAACACCTCTGATCTACCTTAGATGAGTACTTCATCAATACAACTGATCTACCTAAGACGAGTACTTCATCAATACCACTGATCTACCTTAGACGAGTACTTCATCAATACCACTGATCTACCTTAGACGAGTACTTCATCAATACAACTGATCTATCTTAGACGAGTACTTCATCAATACAACTGATCTACCTAAGACGAGGTCTTCATCAACACCTCTGATCTACCTTAGACGAGTGCTTCATCAATACTACTGATCTACCTTAGACGAGGTCTTCATCAACACCTCTGATCTACCTTAGACGAGTACTTCATCAATACAACTGATCTTCCTAAGACGAGGTCTTCATCAACACCTCTGATCTACCTTAGACAAGTGCTTCATCAATACTACTGATCTACCTTAGACGAGGTCTTCATCAACACCTCTGATCTACCTTAGACGAGTACTTCATCAATACAACTGATCTACCGAAGACGAGGTCTTCATCAACACCTCTGATCTACCTTAGTCGAGTACTTCATCAATACTACTGATCTACCTTAGACGAGTACTTCATCAATACAACTGATCTACCTAAAACGAGGTCTTCATCAACACCTCTGATCTACCTTAGACGAGTACCTCATCAATACAACTGATCTTCCTAAGACGAGGTCTTCATCAACACCTCTGATCTACCTTAGATGAGTACTTCATCAATACAACTGATCTACCTAAGACGAGTACTTCATCAATACCACTGATCTACCTTAGACGAGTACTTCATCAACACCTCTGATCTACCTTAGACGAATACTTCATCAATACAACTGATCTACCTAAGACGAGTACTTCATCAATACCACTGATCTACCTTAGACGAGTTCTTCATCAACACCTCTGATCTACCTTAGACGAATACTTCATCAATACAACTGATCTACCATAGACGAGTACTTCATCAATACCACTGATCTACCTTAGACGAGTACTTCATCAATACCACTGATCTACCTTAGACGAGTACTTCATCAACACCTCTGATCTACCTTAGACGAGTACTTCATCAATACAACTGATCTTCCTAAGACGAGGTCTTCATCAACACCTCTGATCTACCTTAGATGAGTACTTCATCAATACAACTGATCTACCTAAGACGAGTACTTCATCAATACCACTGATCTACCTTAGACGAGTACTTCATCAATACCACTGATCTACCTTAGACGAGTACTTCATCAATACAACTGATCTATCTTAGACGAGTACTTCATCAATACAACTGATCTACCTAAGACGAGGTCTTCATCAACACCTCTGATCTACCTTAGACGAGTGCTTCATCAATACTACTGATCTACCTTAGACGAGGTCTTCATCAACACCTCTGATCTACCTTAGACGAGTACTTCATCAATACAACTGATCTTCCTAAGACGAGGTCTTCATCAACACCTCTGATCTACCTTAGATGAGTACTTCATCAATACCACTGATCTACCTTAGACGAGTACTTCATCAATACCACTGATCTACCTTAGACGAGTACTTCATCAACACCTCTGATCTACCTTAGACGAATACTTCATCAATACAACTGATCTACCATAGACGAGTACTTCATCAATACCACTGATCTACCTTAGACGAGTACTTCATCAATACCACTGATCTACCTTAGACGAGTACTTCATCAACACCTCTGATCTACCTTAGACGAGTACTTCATCAATACAACTGATCTTCCTAAGACGAGGTCTTCATCAACACCTCTGATCTACCTTAGATGAGTACTTCATCAATACAACTGATCTACCTAAGACGAGTACTTCATCAATACCACTGATCTACCTTAGACGAGTACTTCATCAATACCACTGATCTACCTTAGACGAGTACTTCATCAATACAACTGATCTATCTTAGACGAGTACTTCATCAATACAACTGATCTACCTAAGACGAGGTCTTCATCAACACCTCTGATCTACCTTAGACGAGTGCTTCATCAATACTACTGATCTACCTTAGACGAGGTCTTCATCAACACCTCTGATCTACCTTAGACGAGTACTTCATCAATACAACTGATCTTCCTAAGACGAGGTCTTCATCAACACCTCTGATCTACCTTAGATGAGTACTTCATCAATACAACTGATCTACCTAAGACGAGGTTTTCATCAACACCTCTGATCTACCTTAGACGAGTACTTCATCAATACAACTGATCTACCTAAGACGAGGTCTTCATCAACACCTCTGATCTACCTTAGATGAGTACTTCATCAATACAACTGATCTACCTAAGACGAGGTTTTCATCAACACCTCTGATCTACCTTAGACGAGTACTTCATCAATACAACTGATCTACCGAAGACGAGGTCTTCATCAACACCTCTGATCTACCTTAGTCGAGTACTTCATCAATACTACTGATCTACCTTAGACGAGTACTTCATCAATACAACTGATCTACCTAAAACGAGGTCTTCATCAACACCTCTGATCTACCTTAGATGAGTACTTCATCAATACAACTGATCTACCTAAGACGAGGTCTTCATCAACACCTCTGATCTACCTTAGATGAGTACTTCATCAATACTACTGATCTACCTAAGACGAGGTCTTCATCAACACCTCTGATCTACTTTAGATGAGTACTTCATCAATCTACCTAAGAGTATATGAGTTATCGATATGTTCACCTGATCTGTCTCAACTAGACCATAAATAAGTCCAGTAATCTACTATATAACAGTCTACTGTGTTATTCACCACTGCCACCCAATACGATTCCCTTTAATCTTTGTATTAAATGTACTTACGTTTTCATGTGTATTCGTAAGGTTACAATGATTAGCACATGATATCTACCATATGGTGCCATGTCAGGAGTTTGGAACAAGTTTGATATCAGATATTCACGGCCTTTTCAACTTTCCATTTTTATTACAGAAACGCTAGAAATGCCAATATCGTAAGGATCAGAATTTGTCACACTGAACATGTTAACTTTTCATGCACACCTTTGATGGTAGTTAGGCGACGAAACACGGTTGACATCAACGGTATAATACCGCGGGTATTATGCTATTTCACTGATTACATGGGTAAAACGATCAGCTATAATACAAGTCGGTATTCCGATACATTTCACATCAATTGCAAAATATAGATATTACAAGGGATGTATAATATGATTTGCTTGTAAAGATATATGTCAGCTTTATTAATGAATCGACATGATTGCATGAAAACTATACGGCTCTGTGCTCGCGGCTGAAATCAAAACGAACTATTACATTAGAAATGACTTATACATCAGGGTTAAATGACACGCGTTACCAGATGGTCCTATATCGTATAACGTACATCGGCTAATGAAATTGTATGCATGGAATCCCAAAGAACGATCTTTGTAGGTGTATTTTGCCTTGATCACAGCAAGTCAGAAAACGACACGCTGCAATAGTAAGATAAAAATGATTAGACGAAGAGTGGGATTTGGTTGAGAATATCAAATGAAAAAATTATTAATCTTTGATATTCGCATTACTTCTCATGTAAATCAGGTGTCAATTTGACGAAAATGGTATTATTAGTGTATGCTATTAATAAGCACTGTTTACTGTACTTATCTAAGTTGTAAGCTGTAAGTCTTTCTGGTTAAGTACATGATACAGTTATGGACGTGATGATGGCGCGTAAATAAATTGATCTACCAAACTGCAATGCTATTTTGAGCCGCGATGTAAGAGTTAAGAGGTAATGAGTGAGACGAAGGCCCAAACCAATTGAAAGTACATTATTCACACCCTCGAATTCGCAGGAATCTCTGAAGCCCGCAGGTGAAAAATTTGAACCCTGTCTTAGTATTTGATCCTCGTTTCCCGCGCAATATATCAGTGTTCGGCGGGAGAGGAAACTGAAGACATGTAGAGTTAAATTCCGCCGCTTGTACCACGACGGCCCGCATCTGCTGCATGTTTGCTTCATAAGTTCATTCACACCATCGTGGTGATTTTTGATGAAAGAGGAGAGGGGCTAGCTTACTTCCGGTGATGGGAGCAAATTTATATCTTTAGTACTTTTGTATATACAATTTTATATATAAAATTACTTAACGCAAAATAGTATATATTTTTGACGTAAATTTATTGTTATTTGTTTGTTTGTTTGCTCATGTGTAATCTTAAAAGACATTTTAAAGTAAAATAATAGTTATTTGTTTCTAACCGTGTCGGCAGGTGTCTTAATGTACTGGCATGTAAAATGAAAGATTCGGTATCGTTATGCGTCTTGGTACTTCAAGGTATATTAATTGTACGGAAGGACAATAAGACATATAATTTATTTAATCGTGCCCACAAATATATAAATAGGACAAATTGTGTGTATTTAAAGGATACATATAGAAAAAAAAACTCAAACAACTATAAATTAGATCATTTATGCGACCCTTTTATATAGGAACTACTTTACACATCTTAAAAGCAGTACTGTTTAAACATGGCAAATGAAAATAGTTTGCAGAAGATTCTATCACACTAAAGACCCTCACAAAATTTGGTTATTATCTAAATTAACTTGAGTGGATGATGGTTGAGAAAACGTACAAGGAACACTTGTAAAGCAATTATATATATCTAGTATTATGTCCTTATCCACTTTTCTACCTGATTGCGTGGAATATAGCATTATCAAGAGAACCCTCTGACATTAATATCATCATTACATCGACAGTCAAGTGGGATAATGGAGATGGTATAGACTTGAACCAAGTTAAAAGTGATGAGCAAACAAATCGGGTTTGTCAGTTTATTCAGCACGTTACAAGATTTGTAAGATTTCTTCAAAAACTACTGCTGTTTAAGTAATAAAAAGTTGAAATTCTAATTATATAGCAAAAATCATTCACTTCTTGTAATGAAACAGCTAGAAAATGAGAATATCCATTTTTTAAAATGAAGCAAACATAATAATGATTTTGCTATTATGCGTATACCGAAGCTGATCTTATTACGACTGCGACCAAGTCTAAACTAAGTTCTTTGAGTTGATTTTAGGTAAAGAAATCATGATAATATCATCATTTTATATTCCGCACTAATAGACAAACGAATTAAATTAACACTTGACTCACTGTAATGGCGACTTAAATCTCCAATTCAAAGTTTATCAAAAGCATTTTGCCACGATTTTCATTCCAAACAATGCTCTTCAGTCATACATTATTTGAATAGATTCTTTTTCAAAACCTATCTTTTTGGTAGATATATCCAACACGTGATGTATAAGTGTTTTTTAACAAAACAAAAGGGAAGTATTTTTTTTTAATGAAGTTCCTGATCATCGACTATTCATTGGAAAACTGTAACACAAACACTTGGTGAACTTTACAGCTTAATTCATGTGTTAAACCGCAAACCGACCTGAATATATTTAGTTTTTCTTTTAAAGTCAACATTGCACGGAAATAACTTATTATCGGTATCAAGAAGTACTATAGAGAGTCATGTAATGTTTTTTGTTAATAGATACAATTGTTGTAGGCAGGTCTGTGAGGCAGATAGCTGAATTGATGAAGATTTCATATAAGATATGTGGCACCAGTGATATGTATAGAGTACATGTCTAAGGTAGATCAGTGGTATCGATGAAGTACTCGTCTAAGGTAGATCAGTGGTATTGATGAAATACTCGTCTAAGGTAGATCAGTGGTATTGATGAAGTACTCGTCTAAGGTAGATCAGTGGTATTGATGAAGTACTCGTCTAAGGTAGATCAGTGGTATTGATGAAGTACTCGTCTAAGGTAGCTCAGTGGTATTGATGAAGTACTCGTCTAAGGCAGATCAGTAGTATTGATGAAGTACTCGTCTAAGGTAGATCAGTGATATTGATGAAGTGGTACTCTCGTCTAAGGTAGATCATCACTGGTACCGACGAAGTGTTGATAAGCACTCATCTTACGTAGATCAGTGGTATTGATGAAGTACTCGTCTGAGGTAGATCAGTAGTATTGAAGTAGTCTTACGTAGACTAATGGTATTGATGAAGAACTCGTCTCAGGTACATCTCATAGTGATCAGTGGTTGATGAGTACTCATCTTACGTATTGAGATAAGTGGTATTGATGAAATACTCGTCTGAGTTAGATCAATGGTATTGATGAAGTACTCGTCTAAGGTAAATCAGTGGTATTGATGAAGTACTCGTGTAAGGTAGATCAGTGGTATTGATGAAGTACTCGTCTAAGGTAGATCAGTGGTATTGATGAAGTACTCGTCGTCTAAGGTAGATCAGTAGTGGTATTGATGAAGTACTCGTCTAAGGTAGCTCAAGTGGTATTGTGAAGTACTCGTCTAAGGTAGATAAGTGGTAGTGATGAAGTACTCGTTTAATGTAGATCAGTGGTATTGATGAAGTACTCGTCTAAGGTAGCTCAGTGGTATTGATGAAGTACTCGTCTAAGGTAGATAAGTGGTAGTGATGAAGTACTCGTTTAATGTAGATCAGTGGTATTGATGAAGTACTCGTCTAAGGTAGATCAGTGATATTGATGAAGTACTCGTCTAAGGTACGTAGATCAGTGGTATCGACTGAAGTGTTGATGAGTATCATCTTGGTACGTAGATCAGTGGTATTGATGAAGTAATCGTCTAAGGTAGATCAGTGATATTGATGAAGTACTCGTCTAAGGTAGATCAGTGGTATCGACGAAGTGTTGATGAGTACTCATCTTACGTAGATCAGTGGTATTGATGAAGTACTCGTCTGAGGTAGATCAGTAGTATTGAAGAAGTCTTACGTAGACTAATGGTATTGATGAAGAACTCGTCTCAGGTACATCAGCGGTGTTGATGAGTACTCATCTTACGTAGATAAGTGGTATTGATGAAATACTCGACTAAGGTAGATCAATGGCATTGATGAAGTACTCGTCTAAGGTAAATCAGTGTTATTGATGAAGTACTCGTGTAAGGTAGATCAGTGGTATTGATGAAGTACTCGTCTAAGGTAGCTCAGTGGTATTGATGAAGTACTCGTCTAAGGTAGATCAGTGGTATTGATGAAGTACTCGTGTAAGGTAGATCAGTTGTATTGATGAAGTACTCGTATAAGGTAGATCAGTGGTATTGATGAAGTACTCTTCTAAGGTAGATCAGTGGTATTGATGAAGTACTCGTCTAAGGTAGCTCAGTGGTATTGATGAAGTACTCGTCTAAGGTAGATCAGTGGTATTGATGAAGTACTCGTCTAAGGTAGATCAGTGGTATTGATGAAGTACTCGTCTAAGGTAGATCAGTTGTATTGATGAAGTACTCGTGTAAGGTAGATCAGTGGTATTGATGAAGTACTCGTCTAAGGTAGATCAGTTGATTGATGAAGTATTCGTCTAAGGTAGATCAGTGGTATTGATGAAGCACTCGTCTAAGGTAGATCAGTGGTATTGATGAAGGACTCGTGTAAGGTAGATCAGTGGTATTGATGAAGTACTCGTCTAAGGTAGATCAGTGGTATTGATGAAGTACTCGTCTAAGGTAGCTCAGTGGTATTGATGAAGCACTCGTCTAAGGTAGATCAGTGGTATTGATGAAGTACTCGTCTAAGGTAGATCAGTTGTATTGATGAAGTACTCGTCTTAGGTAGATCAGTTGTGTTGATGAAGTACTCGTCTAAGGTAGATCAGTGGTATTGATGAAGTACTCGTCTAAGGTAGCTCAGTGGTATTGATGAAGTACTCGTCTAAGGCAGATCAGTAGTATTGATGAAGTACTCGTCTAAGGTAGATCAGTGATATTGATGAAGTACTCGTCTAAGGTAGATCACTGGTACCGACGAAGTGTTGATAAGTACTCATCTTACGTAGATCAGTGGTATTGATGAAGTACTCGTCTGAGGTAGATCAGTAGTATTGAAGTAGTCTTACGTAGACTAATGGTATTGATGAAGAACTCGTCTCAGGTACATCAGTGGTGTTGATGAGTACTCATATTACGTAGATAAGTGGTATTGATGAAATACTCGTCTAAGGTAGATAAGTGGTATTGATGAAGTACTCGTGTAAGGTAGATCAGTGGTATTGATGAAGTACTCGTCTAAGGTAGATCAGTGCTATTGATGAAGTACTCGTCTAAGGTAGATCAGTGCTATTGATGAAGTACTCGTCTAAGGTAGATCAGTGGTATTGATGAAGTACTCGTCTAAGGTAGATCAGTGCTATTGATGAAGTACTCGTCTGAGGTAGATCAGTAGTATTGAAGTAGTCTTACGTAGACTAATGGTATTGATGAAGAACTCGTCTCAGGTACATCAGCGGTGTTGATGAGTACTCATATTACGTAGATAAGTGGTATTGATGAAATACTCGTCTGAGTTAGATCACTGGTATTGATGAAGTACTCGTCTAAGGTAAATCAGTGTTATTGATGAAGTACTCGTGTAAGGTAGATCAGTGGTATTGATGAAGTATTCGTCTAAGGTAGCTCAGTGGTATTGATGAAGTACTCGTCTGAAGTACTCGTTTAATGTAGATCAGTGGTATTGATGAAGCACTCGTCTAAGGTAGATCAGTGATATTGATGAAGTACTCGTCTAAGGTACGTAGATCAGTGGTATCGACGAAGTGTTGATGAGTACTCATCTTACGTAGATCAGTGGTATTGATGAAGTAATCGTCTAAGGTAGATCAGTGATATTGATGAAGTACTCGTCTAAGGTAGATCAGTTGTATTGATGAAGTACTCGTCTTAGGTAGATCAGTTGTGTTGATGAAGTACTCGTCTAAGGTAGATCAGTTGTGTTGATGAAATACTCGTCTAAGGTAGATCAGTAGTATTGATGAAGCACTCGTCTAAGGTAGATCAGTAGTATTGATGAAGCACTCGTCTAAGGTAGATCAGTGGTATTGATGAAGTACTCGTCTAAGGTAGATCAGTTGTATTGATGAAGTACTCGTCTTAGGTAGATCAGTTGTGTTGATGAAGTACTCGTCTAAGGTAGATCAGTGGTATTGATGAATTACTCGTCTAAGGTAGCTCAGTGGTATTGATGAAGTACTCGTCTAAGGCAGATCAGTAGTATTGATGAAGTACTCGTCTAAGGTAGATCAGTGATATTGATGAAGTACTCGTCTAAGGTAGATCACTGGTACCGACGAAGTGTTGATAAGTACTCATCTTACGTAGATCAGTGGTATTGATGAAGTACTCGTCTGAGGTAGATCAGTAGTATTGAAGTAGTCTTACGTAGACTAATGGTATTGATGAAGAACTCGTCTCAGGTACATCAGTGGTGTTGATGAGTACTCATCTTACGTAGATAAGTGGTATTGATGAAATACTCGTCTGAGTTAGATCAATGGTATTGATGAAGTACTCGTCTAAGGTAAATCAGTGTTATTGATGAAGTACTCGTGTAAGGTAGATCAGTGGTATTGATGAAGTATTCGTCTAAGGTAGCTCAGTGGTATTGATGAAGTACTCGTCTAAGGTAGATAAGTGGTAGTGATGAAGTACTCGTTTAATGTAGATCAGTGGTATTGATGAAGTACTCGTCTAAGGTAGATCAGTGGTATTGATGAAATACTCGTCTAAGGTAGCTCAGTGGTATTGATGAAGTACTCGTCTAAGGTAGATAAGTGGTAGTGATGAAGTACTCGTTTAATGTAGATCAGTGGTATTGATGAAGTACTCGTCTAAGGTAGATCAGTGGTATTGATGAAGTACTCGTCTAAGGTAGCTCAGTGGTATTGTTGAAGTACTCGTCTAAGGTAGATAAGTGGTAGTGATGAAGTACTCGTTTAATGTAGATCAGTGGTATTGATGAAGTATTCGTCTAAGGTAGCTCAGTGGTATTGATGAAGTACTCGTCTAAGGTAGATAAGTGGTAGTGATGAAGTACTCGTTTAATGTAGATCAGTGGTATTGATGAAGCACTCGTCTAAGGTAGATCAGTGATATTGATGAAGTACTCGTCTAAGGTACGTAGATCAGTGGTATCGACGAAGTGTTGATGAGTACTCATCTTACGTAGATCAGTGGTATTGATGAAGTAATCGTCTAAGGTAGATCAGTGATATTGATGAAGTACTCGTCTAAGGTAGATCAGTGGTATCGACGAAGTTTTGATGAGTACTCATCTTACGTAGATCAGTGGTATTGATGAAGTACTCGTCTGAGGTAGATCAGTAGTATTGAAGAAGTCTTACGTAGACTAATGGTATTGATGAAGAACTCGTCTCAGGTACATCAGCGGTGTTGATGAGTACTCATCTTACGTAGATAAGTGGTATTGATGAAATACTCGACTAAGGTAGATCAATGGCATTGATGAAGTACTCGTCTAAGGTAAATCAGTGTTATTGATGAAGTACTCGTGTAAGGTAGATCAGTGGTATTGATGAAGTACTCGTCTAAGGTAGCTCAGTGGTATTGATGAAGTACTCGTCTAAGGTAGATCAGTGGTATTGATGAAGTACTCGTGTAAGGTAGATCAGTTGTATTGATGAAGTACTCGTATAAGGTAGATCAGTGGTATTGATGAAGTACTCTTCTAAGGTAGATCAGTGGTATTGATGAAGTACTCGTCTAAGGTAGCTCAGTGGTATTGATGAAGTACTCGTCTAAGGTAGATCAGTGGTATTGATGAAGTACTCGTCTAAGGTAGATCAGTGGTATTGATGAAGTACTCGTCTAAGGTAGATCAGTTGTATTGATGAAGTACTCGTGTAAGGTAGATCAGTGGTATTGATGAAGTACTCGTCTAAGGTAGATCAGTTGATTGATGAAGTATTCGTCTAAGGTAGATCAGTGGTATTGATGAAGCACTCGTCTAAGGTAGATCAGTGGTATTGATGAAGGACTCGTGTAAGGTAGATCAGTGGTATTGATGAAGTACTCGTCTAAGGTAGATCAGTGGTATTGATGAAGTACTCGTCTAAGGTAGCTCAGTGGTATTGATGAAGCACTCGTCTAAGGTAGATCAGTGGTATTGATGAAGTACTCGTCTAAGGTAGATCAGTTGTATTGATGAAGTACTCGTCTTAGGTAGATCAGTTGTGTTGATGAAGTACTCGTCTAAGGTAGATCAGTGGTATTGATGAAGTACTCGTCTAAGGTAGCTCAGTGGTATTGATGAAGTACTCGTCTAAGGCAGATCAGTAGTATTGATGAAGTACTCGTCTAAGGTAGATCAGTGATATTGATGAAGTACTCGTCTAAGGTAGATCACTGGTACCGACGAAGTGTTGATAAGTACTCATCTTACGTAGATCAGTGGTATTGATGAAGTACTCGTCTGAGGTAGATCAGTAGTATTGAAGTAGTCTTACGTAGACTAATGGTATTGATGAAGAACTCGTCTCAGGTACATCAGTGGTGTTGATGAGTACTCATATTACGTAGATAAGTGGTATTGATGAAATACTCGTCTAAGGTAGATAAGTGGTATTGATGAAGTACTCGTGTAAGGTAGATCAGTGGTATTGATGAAGTACTCGTCTAAGGTAGATCAGTGCTATTGATGAAGTACTCGTCTAAGGTAGATCAGTGCTATTGATGAAGTACTCGTCTAAGGTAGATCAGTGGTATTAATGAAGTATTCGTCTAAGGTAGATAAGTGGTATTGATGAAGTACTCGTGTAAGGTAGATCAGTGGTATTGATGAAGTACTCGTCTGAGGTAGATCAGTAGTATTGAAGTAGTCTTACGTAGACTAATGGTATTGATGAAGAACTCGTCTCAGGTACATCAGCGGTGTTGATGAGTACTCATATTACGTAGATAAGTGGTATTGATGAAATACTCGTCTGAGTTAGATCACTGGTATTGATGAAGTACTCGTCTAAGGTAAATCAGTGTTATTGATGAAGTACTCGTGTAAGGTAGATCAGTGGTATTGATGAAGTATTCGTCTAAGGTAGCTCAGTGGTATTGATGAAGTACTCGTCTGAAGTACTCGTTTAATGTAGATCAGTGGTATTGATGAAGCACTCGTCTAAGGTAGATCAGTGATATTGATGAAGTACTCGTCTAAGGTACGTAGATCAGTGGTATCGACGAAGTGTTGATGAGTACTCATCTTACGTAGATCAGTGGTATTGATGAAGTAATCGTCTAAGGTAGATCAGTGATATTGATGAAGTACTCGTCTAAGGTAGATCAGTTGTATTGATGAAGTACTCGTCTTAGGTAGATCAGTTGTGTTGATGAAGTACTCGTCTAAGGTAGATCAGTTGTGTTGATGAAATACTCGTCTAAGGTAGATCAGTAGTATTGATGAAGCACTCGTCTAAGGTAGATCAGTAGTATTGATGAAGCACTCGTCTAAGGTAGATCAGTGGTATTGATGAAGTACTCGTCTAAGGTAGATCAGTTGTATTGATGAAGTACTCGTCTTAGGTAGATCAGTTGTGTTGATGAAGTACTCGTCTAAGGTAGATCAGTGGTATTGATGAATTACTCGTCTAAGGTAGCTCAGTGGTATTGATGAAGTACTCGTCTAAGGCAGATCAGTAGTATTGATGAAGTACTCGTCTAAGGTAGATCAGTGATATTGATGAAGTACTCGTCTAAGGTAGATCACTGGTACCGACGAAGTGTTGATAAGTACTCATCTTACGTAGATCAGTGGTATTGATGAAGTACTCGTCTGAGGTAGATCAGTAGTATTGAAGTAGTCTTACGTAGACTAATGGTATTGATGAAGAACTCGTCTCAGGTACATCAGTGGTGTTGATGAGTACTCATCTTACGTAGATAAGTGGTATTGATGAAATACTCGTCTGAGTTAGATCAATGGTATTGATGAAGTACTCGTCTAAGGTAAATCAGTGTTATTGATGAAGTACTCGTGTAAGGTAGATCAGTGGTATTGATGAAGTATTCGTCTAAGGTAGCTCAGTGGTATTGATGAAGTACTCGTCTAAGGTAGATAAGTGGTAGTGATGAAGTACTCGTTTAATGTAGATCAGTGGTATTGATGAAGTACTCGTCTAAGGTAGATCAGTGGTATTGATGAAATACTCGTCTAAGGTAGCTCAGTGGTATTGATGAAGTACTCGTCTAAGGTAGATAAGTGGTAGTGATGAAGTACTCGTTTAATGTAGATCAGTGGTATTGATGAAGTACTCGTCTAAGGTAGATCAGTGGTATTGATGAAGTACTCGTCTAAGGTAGCTCAGTGGTATTGTTGAAGTACTCGTCTAAGGTAGATAAGTGGTAGTGATGAAGTACTCGTTTAATGTAGATCAGTGGTATTGATGAAGTATTCGTCTAAGGTAGCTCAGTGGTATTGATGAAGTACTCGTCTAAGGTAGATAAGTGGTAGTGATGAAGTACTCGTTTAATGTAGATCAGTGGTATTGATGAAGCACTCGTCTAAGGTAGATCAGTGATATTGATGAAGTACTCGTCTAAGGTACGTAGATCAGTGGTATCGACGAAGTGTTGATGAGTACTCATCTTACGTAGATCAGTGGTATTGATGAAGTAATCGTCTAAGGTAGATCAGTGATATTGATGAAGTACTCGTCTAAGGTAGATCAGTGGTATCGACGAAGTTTTGATGAGTACTCATCTTACGTAGATCAGTGGTATTGATGAAGTACTCGTCTGAGGTAGATCAGTAGTATTGAAGAAGTCTTACGTAGACTAATGGTATTGATGAAGAACTCGTCTCAGGTACATCAGCGGTGTTGATGAGTACTCATCTTACGTAGATAAGTGGTATTGATGAAATACTCGACTAAGGTAGATCAATGGCATTGATGAAGTACTCGTCTAAGGTAAATCAGTGTTATTGATGAAGTACTCGTGTAAGGTAGATCAGTGGTATTGATGAAGTACTCGTCTAAGGTAGCTCAGTGGTATTGATGAAGTACTCGTCTAAGGTAGATCAGTGGTATTGATGAAGTACTCGTGTAAGGTAGATCAGTTGTATTGATGAAGTACTCGTATAAGGTAGATCAGTGGTATTGATGAAGTACTCTTCTAAGGTAGATCAGTGGTATTGATGAAGTACTCGTCTAAGGTAGCTCAGTGGTATTGATGAAGTACTCGTCTAAGGTAGATCAGTGGTATTGATGAAGTACTCGTCGTAGATCAGTGGTATTGATGAAGTACTCGTCTAAGGTAGATCAGTTGTATTGATGAAGTACTCGTGTAAGGTAGATCAGTGGTATTGATGAAGTACTCGTCTAAGGTAGATCAGTTGATTGATGAAGTATTCGTCTAAGGTAGATCAGTGGTATTGATGAAGCACTCGTCTAAGGTAGATCAGTGGTATTGATGAAGGACTCGTGTAAGGTAGATCAGTGGTATTGATGAAGTACTCGTCTAAGGTAGATCAGTGGTATTGATGAAGTACTCGTCTAAGGTAGATCAGTGGTATTGATGAAGTACTCGTCTAAGGTAGATCAGTTGTATTGATGAAGTACTCGTCTAAGGTAGATCAGTTGATTGATGAAGTATTCGTCTAAGGTAGATCAGTGGTATTGATGAAGCACTCGTCTAAGGTAGATCAGTTGTATTGATGAAGTACTCGTCTAAGGTAGATCAGTGTTATTGATGAAGTACTCGTGTAAGGTAGATCAGTGGTATTGATGAAGTACTCGTCTAAGGTAGATCAGTTGTATTGATGAAGTACTCGTGTAAGGTAGATCAGTAGTATTGATGAAGTACTCGTCTAAGGTAGATCAGTGGTATTGATGAAGTACTCGTCTAAGGTAGATCAGTTGTATTGATGAAGTACTCGTCTAAGGTAGATCAGTTGATTGATGAAGTACTCGTCTTAGGTAGATCAGTGTTATTGATGAAGTACTCGTCTAAGGTAGATCAGTGGTATTGATGAAGTACTCGTGTAAGGTAGATCAGTTGTATTGATGAAGTACTCGTCTAAGGTAGATCAGTGGTATCGACGAAGTGTTGATGAGTACTCATCTTACGTAGATCAGTGGTATTGATGAAGTACTCGTCTGAGGTAGATCAGTAGTATTGAAGAAGTCTTACGTAGACTAATGGTATTGATGAAGAACTCGTCTCAGGTACATCAGCGGTGTTGATGAGTACTCATCTTACGTAGATAAGTGGTATTGATGAAATACTCGTCTGAGGTAGATCAATGGTATCGATGAAGTACTCGTCTAAGGTAGATCAGTGGTATTGATGAAGTACTCGTGTAAGGTAGATCAGTTGTATTGATGAAGTATTCGTCTAAGGTAGATCAGTGGTATTGATGAAGTACTCGTCTAAGGTAGATCAGTTATATTGATGAAATACTCGTCTGAGGTAGATCTGTGGTATTGATGAAGTACTCGTCTAAGGTAGACCAGTGGTATTGATGAAGTACTCGTCTAAGGTAGAGGTAGATCAGTGGTATTGATGAATTACTCGTCTAAGGTAGATCAGTGGTATTGATGAAGAACTTATCCACGGTATGCCATGTTGTGAAATGTTATGAAAAATTATCATATATATCAATAAGTAAGTGGATTCGTCTAAGGTAGATAAAAGGTATTGATGAAGAACTCTTCTATGTTTGATCCGAGCCTTAATGGAAATCTCGTTCATGATTATTTGGGGATATCAATAATAAAGAGCTCGGGTAGTATTGGTGAAATATTCGTAAAAGCAAGATCAGTGATATTAAAAAAACACAACTTGACGACAATAAACAATGATAACGAAGAAGAAAATTAATTAACCCAAGAATAATGTTTACACATAAATTATGACATATTTTACTAATTATGTTACACAAATTACGATAATTATCACATTTCTATTGGCACCTCTGGTAAACATAATTATTAATAATATGTTTGTTATAATAACAACTAAACAACACAGTGTATATAGATACTACTTGTATATACATCCATATTCTGAACATCTTGATACGATTTAGTCTGAGTATACTCCAACAGACATAAGTATTTAATGCATTTCATTTCTTATGGATCGCGCGTATCCATGCCCACACCATATAATTGACTTTACAGGTGGATTTACAATAAAACAAAAAGGTATTAGATTCAATAACTTAAGCGCCTGGCATTTGTCATTATTTAACATTATTTAATATACTCATCATCTCCATCGTCGCCAGTATTATCTACATGAATGATTCTTGAGAGAAGTAATTATGCATATTTTAAGATAAAACATCTTGTAAAATTGATAATAAGTTTTGCAGGAACACGGGATTACATTTCTACATAGACGCTAAAACAACGCACTTGTAATAATCCTTTTAGTATTTAAAGTATGATTATACGCGTAAGTGATTTGTATGGCATTGACCGAATCATCCATATTATAAATGTCTCTTAACCTTAACAAATGCAGGGTTGATACAAAATTAAATGAAACTCTTTTTCATCATAGCATTTCTTGTGGCTCCCAAATTAAGAAGCATCAAACAGATATCAACTTTTTTATGTTGACCCTTTACTGAAAATCAAGATATGATATAGGCTACTATTGAAATATTCTACAAATGTAGCCTTAAGGTAGTACCACACCCCCTGATTGTGACTAATTTTACATTTTCCCCCAAAAATAACTACACTGGTAACAAAAGTTGTGTATATTATAGGGGCAAGGAATCCAATTACTGCAATGAAATTTCAGTGATTCAAGACAAGTGGTTCATTATGTATGTTAAGAAATGAGGTAGGCCTACATTCTAGCGGTACCTCTTTTCTTATCATAAATAACGTACCGCTTGTCTTGAGTCACTGAAATATCAGTGTAGTTACTGGATTCCTTGTTAATATACATAACTTTTGTTACCAGTGTGTTATTATTTTGTTGAGAAAAATGCAAAAATAGTCGTCTTAAAGCTACTCGGAAATCATGGAAATTATACTGAAGTTAAGGTGAATATCCAATTTTTTTAAAAGAGGAAAACGTTCTTTTTTATCATGTACATTTTAAAAATAGAAAGGTGTTGAAATTGTTTTATTTGTTACATTTCACAATAATGTCACACTTCATGCTGCATGGGATGAGCGTTAAAATTTTACATTCAGATTTGACCAGAATAACGACGGACAAGATTGTTTCAAGTGAAGTGAACAGCATTTTCCTCTTCTCAAGTTTGACCTTGATCGTGGACAAGGTTGATTGACATGTTTTGATATGACCACTACTTTTTCTCCCGTTCAACAATTCTAACACCGTATAACCATTTCAAAAACATCTAAAAAAGTACAACTATTATTATTAAGATCACATTTTATTTTTATAACAGGCGTAAGATCATGGAAATTGATATTAGAAAAATAATCAACTGCGCGCCCTGCACCGACTCGCATGAGCACGGAAAGCTTCTCAAATTTCCCCACAAAATAACACTCGTTCTCCATATCCTAGTCGATCGGATTATGTGTAATAATAACACATGTCAGAAAAGATTGGTAAATTATCCCAATAACTGTGTAATTATACGTCAGATGCTGAAATTAATTATACTGGATATACTTATAAAACGCGTTGAGATAAGGTAGATACAATTGATATTTCAAAATGTATTTTCACAGCATTTATAAGCAAAGTTATTCAACTGCAAGTGCGACTCCGTTTTATCCTTTTCAAAGCCGGATGACAATAGTATAAAATGACTAAATGATAGAGAGCGTGTTGAATATTTTAAAATTAAAATTAAGTTAACTAATGAATTACGATTCCTTGTTAAAACATTTGTTGCAACAATAAAAGTTAACTTGTCGAATTACAATTACAACTTTCTGTTATTAGTTGGTATAACGATGTTGGACGAGATTACAATGAATTTGAAGTAGCAGACTTATGTAAACGGAAAAGTATGGTAAGTGTAAAACAAGAAATGCATCTTATTTAAAACACGAATGAAAACATTCGGTCAATCTAGGTATACGCTGGCGAAGTGATGTAATAATCGGAACTACCATAGCAATAGGTGAAAAAGGTGAAAACAAGTTTTGAATATACCGCGCTGCACTAGTACGTTCACGCGGTACATCTGCATTGAACCATATCATGCTGATCACTCGCACCTGTAAGATTAGTATCTCAGTTGAAAATACCGGTATTGTATTCAATCTATGATTGCGGGCATAAACAGATGATGAGTGCAACCTGCTTGTAGTGCAGCGCGATATATTCAAAATTGTTTTCACTTGTTGCTATGGTAGTTAATCCGAATTATTTCGTCACTTCGACAGCGTATTGGGACTTTGACAGCGCCGCCATTGGGCTACTCTAGTTGAAATCCAAACACCCTCTGGACGACATGACCTTAATCTCCCACATAGGGAGTGTGAATTTCTAATTGAGTTACCTGAATGGGTGATTCCATTTGAAATCTACACCCCCTGTGTGAAAGATTACGGTCATGTCTTCCATAGTGGGAGTATGGATTGCAACTGGAATAAGCCCAAAGTCTGTTCAATGACCAGAACACGTTACAAATTTATGATATTCAAAATAATCTTCTCGGAACGAAATCGTAAGAGGCAAATATATTTAGATTATCAACACAGACAAGACAAATTGGTTTTGACTGCAAGTTAATTAATAAAACATATTTCCAAACTTATGCAAACTAAACAATGCTAGAATAAAGCCGTCGAGTACTGTCAATAATAATTAGCATTATAGACGGATGGAAATTGTGGAACGATTGTTCACATAAAATTACAAAACATTGCGCTACTATTATAAGCTTAACTTAACATAAATAGAGTTTGCCCACACATAAATAAGTTGAAAGGCGACTTTTTGAGAAAGTTGTAAATAACTTGCAATTGATTTCAGTTATATGCAGAAACGGAAAAAATCTCGATAGAAGAAAGATGTGAGCATAGACAGAATCTTTCTATCTTTCTGAAAGACAGAACAAGAATCATAATACGAGGGAAAGAAAGAGGGGGCAAAGGAAGAAAGAAAAAGAAGATGAAAGAATGAAGGAAGAGAGAGAGAGAGAGAAAATGTAGAAATAGAAAAGAAGGAGAGAAAAGAGATGGGATGAGCGAGACAGAGAGAAGCGACAACTGAGTGAAAAAGAGTGTATGAAAAAGAAAATCAGTCAGACAGATAAAGATAAAAAAAATACTGACAAAAATACAGGAGAGTGAATGGTGAACCGAGTAGAACAGAATGTAAAATATATCACCAAACCAATGAACATGCATGAATCAACCGATGAGATTGAATAAGCAAGTGCTTATCATTACGCTTATGGGTACTCTGTCCATGCATACGAAAAATATAATGCTACTTGCAATGATTTATTTAACAAAAAGAGTAGAAAGGCATTCGCGACGGGAATCCTTAACAAGATTTCAACTGGCACGCCATCAGATTGAAAAAAAGAAAAGAGTATCGGATCTTTTTCAATCCGACGGAATAACCGTTGGAACTTGAGACTAAAATAACTAAACTTTGTTGGTTGTTAATTTATTTAACACGTGATACATCTTCTACGCTGCTATTGGTCATTGATCACACACAACTTTCCAACCAGACGTGCTATACCGTAGAATTCCGTCTAGAAGCATATATGCCTCTAAACGAGGTTTTTTTGAACGAAAGATATGAAAGGCCAATAACCTTCTCAAAAACATTGCAATAGATTGGTCTTTAAATATACATGTTTGTACAGCCGCCTTTATCAGTAATATAGTTGTTCAAACATCAAATAACGTTTTTGTTGAGAGTGTCTGCCTCTTGTCTCTTGTGTCAAAAAAACCTCGTTTAGAGGTATATACAAGGTGTCCCATAAAGAGGTTACGTGTAGAAAATGAACCGCATTTTGTGATGGTATAACAAAACAATGTCATTTTTTCAGATATTATTTATGGATCCTTCCTTTAACTGTCTGCCAAGTTTCAATTCCGTATCTTAAAAGCAACTTAACTTATGAGCGCAAGATGGCAGGGGTGTCAAGAGTGGCTAACCATCAAAATGTCGCACAGCGAAAGTTGAATACAAGCACATCTTTGTTTTCAAATTTCTTCTGTATTACTTTTTATGTTTCTCTTGTTTTTCATTGTTGAACTTATAATGCACAAAAGAAACAAATTGAAAGATTAAATATTGTACATTGAAAATAAATCAGTTTTAGAACTTTTTGACTCTTGGTGGTAGCAAATAAAGGAAGGTGGTCATTAAAGAAGAACACGTTTTTAGTGAAAGTTCTGCACACTGTACCTCCTGTCATCAACATAGTGAAATGAATAATCTTTTGCATTTAGGCCTTGTTTGGATTTTGATGACTTGAAATAGCTGATGTTTGTTTTTACATTTCTGACTGAACTCTTGAAATAAAACTGAAGTTTTACTCTTGTTTATCGCAATAAAATACTGCATCTACCATGCTATAGCTGGGCCTACTCAAGTGCCCCGCCAAATGCACGGCGGATGTGACATCCGAGAGATGCATTATGTCTTGCATTATGTCACGTAAAGAGCTTGCTCAGGAATGCGTGGAATGCGTACAAGTACGTAGGCTGTGAACTTGACATTCACAGGGGTGCTAGTAGATGGTACATAGATTATGTCATGAAAAGGATACTTATATTTGTTAACATTAACTTAGTTTATTTTCAAAAATCTACATGTAACCTTTTTTTGGGACACCCGGTATATGCTTGTAGACGGAATTTTACGGTATAATTGAAGACCAAATTAAAAAGTTTGCGTCTGACGTCAGGGCAAAGGCGCGACGTGATTGGTTGCTGACCTGCGCAGTACAGCATTTTTGGTCTGATTGACAGCACGTCAGACGCAATTTAGTCTTTTTAATTCGGTCTTCAATTATAATTCCTTGTGTAAGTGTCATACAAAACTATGATAAATCGACAAATATCATAGCATATTTTGGTCCGGTATTGAGTCGTGTTTTATTTAGTCAACATTTAAAAAAACATTCTAAATATCCATACACTAAATCCAATCGAACTCTCTCACAACCGAATTCATACATATCTCTAGTCAATTATTATGCTTCCAAATAAACACACAAATTGATTTCACAGATACAAACCATCGTTGCATTGACTGCAAGCAAGTCATAAAATCATCCGTCAAATAATAATAAAGTCTTAAGCAACAAATACTGATAAACAACTCAATAAAGTGATGAATCTGACAAAGCAATAAATGCCAACACTAATCACTGCACACACCAAGGCGCTCACTAACAGCAAATCTTCATGCGCTCAATCAGCCGTATTATTGCGGAGCAACATAGCGGCAGACAACTAGCCGTGCTATCTACTGAAGATGTAGGGTATTGATGAAGTCAACTTGTACTCGCGCCGCGCTAAATTTTGGTCAAATTGCTAATCGCTGGTCCGTGGATAGATACATAGATAGCCATGCACCACGGTGTTGATGGGCAATTATGATGCCGATGTGTCACACGTATTTGAAGCAAGTTTATGATTTGTATTATGATGGAATTATAGTAAATTTGCAGTTTTTAATAAAGATGAGAGAGAAAATAGTTAAAGCTGCGTTGAAACATTAATGTTAATATATAGGCATAAATACACTGTTTGTAACACTGATATATATATAATACTTCATCTGTTCATAGCAATGCAAAATTCTGCTTCTAAAAGCCGTCAAAGACTTCACCATGTACTGACATTAAGAAAAGCAAAGTCTCGCACTGTCAAGGAATTGTATGTTCGTATGACAATGCAATAAAGAATTTAATATCATCAGTGTAATTCAAAGTAATAATGCACACCATTTCATAGCTTACCCTTTCTGCTCTGGTTAAAAGAAATATTATATCAGAAGTGGCAGGAACTTAATTGTTTTCTAAATGTCATTATCCTGCATGGTTCCTTTAATATAGCTTAAGCAAGAGTCACAAAAACTTTTGATCTACAACTGTAATATATGTTTACCCATACACTCTACGAAATAAAGGTTCTAACAAGGTTCTAAAGTTGTCCTCTCAGGAGAACTCTTAGAGGTTCTCTAAAGAACCAAAATTGGTTCCAAAACCGTCGAAATTGGCCCCAAAAAATGTGATACAGAACCGTTTCCGGTTCTTTAGAGAACGAGAACCTTGAAGGTTCTCTTGGGTCCTCCAAAATTAAAGAACCTTTTTGAGAGGTTCCAGAAGGAGGGTTCTCCTGAGAGGACAAAAAAGGTTCTATTTAGAACCTTTATCACTTAGAGTGTAATTTTAGTGAATGATTATTAAACTGTTACTTATATACTTACTCGACATTTATGCTCCGGACTTAAAGGGGCATTTCGTGATCCACAGCCTCATCCCCCCACTTTTCTCAAAAAAAAAGTTGAGATTTTTATATCACTGGAAACCTCTGGCTACATAATGTTTATGTACAAAATATTTCTTGCAGATTAATTCGTTTTGCAAAGATATCGTGAAATTTGAATTTCGTTCTGGTGCACCAGAACGAAATTACAACACTTTGTCTATGGAGCAGTGTAATACACATAATCATGCATAACTCGCAAACGCAAAATCGGAATCAACTGAAATTTTGGGAATAGGCTTTTTTCGTGGATATGTACTGAAAAATGTCATAAAAAGAGGATGCTAGGATCACGAAATACTCCTTTAAATGAAAAAAAAACATCGGAAATAGTTACTGGTTATATTGAAACAATGTTGGTATATCACGTAATTGATATTTCTTGTGGTCAGACTGGTTTTACACGTGATCAAGTGGGGCGTACATCAGTTAGTTGGATAATTATTTAATGATACAAACATGAATGAAATAATACGAGCTATAGGGTAATCGTATAAAGAATTTCCCTGTCTGATTTTTGAAGTCGTGGGAATATGCATGTTTGTACATAAATGATTGTAAACAAATAAATAATTTTATACATTGAATTACAAGGAAGAGCAAAGGTAGCAATACATGTAGCAGCAGCAACAATCAGTGATATGTAGGAAGAAAATTGTGAGGAAGACAGCGGAACGAAGACAGAAGTAACAGAATAAGAGAAAAGGAAAGAACAGAAAACGAAGAACGAAGAGAGACAATGGAAGAACAGAGCAAAGGAAAGAAGATGAACAATAATTTTAATTATTAAAAGTATGAAGATAAAGAGAATGGGTAGAAAAAGAAAAAATTAAACCATACAAGAAGATTTGTTTTAATTTTCTGAGTTGTTCATTTCAATAAAACACACAACAATCAGCAACAAAATCTATCAGATTACATTATTGTCGAGTAACTCCCCTAAAAATGGTTTATTATTGAATCCCCTGGACCTTTACATCAAAAGACCTTAGGTCGTTATGTAATAGACAACATGACAATGAACAAAAGGGATTTTGTTTTGAGAGAGCAAGCTAACACTGCAAAAACAGTGTTTAGACATCGAAGACAAAAAGTTGGTGTTTAGAAAGTTAATTGTCTAACTCTCACTTTTACAGGCATGTCTTATTACATCAAATGTCTCTAAGAATTGCACTAGCAATTATGTTTGTTCTGTGGTTCTTGAGTTAAAGTAGGCCTAGAAAGCGCCAGAGCATTTTTGTTCAAATTTGGCCACACATTTTGCTTATTTTTTTGTAAATTTTGGCCACATATTCCAAGAACTACAGCTCAGTTGCATTGACATACTGCAGTTACTGTCCGTTTTCCTATATACAATACACAGTGCTCTTTCCCATTGACGCGTGACCTCTACAAATAGGCCTAGCCTACGTTAAAAGTATGGGGATATGCCTAGTTAACGTCGCTGTGTGAAAAATAACCGGCCAATATTAAAAGTACTCTTCTAAAGTTCTAGAAAATATAGTTTTGTAACATGTCCTAAATTTTTAGCTAATTTAGATGTTTGGAAATATGCGTACTTTGGTGTTTTAGTTAATGTTATAGGTAATAGTACATTGCCTAGTTAACGTCGCTGTGTGAAAAATAACCGGCCAATATTAAAAGTACTCTTCTAAAATTCTAGACAATATAGTTTTGTAACATGTCCTAAATTTTTAGCTAATTTAGATGTTTGGAAATATGCGTACTTTGGTGTTTTAGGAAGGATATGTAAACGACAGATAACACCAAAAAATATGAAGAAATTATTTCCAAACCGTGTTAAGTCTGCAAACCACCATGTTTCTCATTTTCAAGAACGCTGGTTAACAATAAGCACGTATTGTCTCATTTCGTAAACAAAGACCACACACAATTGTTCTCTAGCGCTCGCTTTATAATCGTTCACACAACTGAAAGTATAATCCCAGCTCATTGCTCCATTGTACGTGTAAAGCAGACACATATGTTGTGTGTATTTAACCAGAGAAGATATGATTTAATCAGTTGAGCTGTTTAATGAGTGTTATCTTGGTTTAATAGCTTTTAATGGGGTTTAAGTCCTGCAAAGGTCGAATTGAATTCTACTGTAGACATGACTGCATCATGAGTGGTGATTTCCTGGGAATCTTCACAATGGATTCGACATAATACTCTCCACACTATGCCTATACTGCGAAATGTTCAAACATCATGAACATCTTGAAAACTTTCAGAAACTGGCTAGCATTACTTTAATTTTATGAAAAAAAATGCATTTGATTGAAAAGTATGCCGTAACTTCCCCAATCAGGGTTTAAATAATTATGACGTAACACTCTCACCCACACATCTACTCCCACACACCCCAACTCATAGCTTTATAGGTTAAAACACCCACCCACCAACATTCGTATACCGATAGTATTCCATATTCCAACACTAAAATGTATAACAAATATGAAATTGGGAATTTGAAATGGATACACGAAGTTAATAATCGATTGTAATTCTAAATGTAGATCTTCATGCCTGTAGTCACGATTTTACAAATTGTGGAACTATTTTTGCCAAATTGGGTTAAACAACTCTAATCATGATACTCGTTATTATGGGCCTTTCTGGAAATTGAATATTAGAAATACCATCCACTCACTAGGATCCAAAACATGCCCATCTATCAGGGCACATTTCTTTAACCCTAATACAGTTGCACATTCATTGAATGACCTTTGAAAATTTGGGTACACAAACTCATACTTCACAACTTGAGGTCAAATTTTGCTTTATGATTATTTAATTGAGGTTATTGAACTATGGCATTGGGATGAGGCCATTGTGGTCCATAGTGACTTAAAGGAGTAAAGGCCAAAGGAAAAACGTGTATTACGCCTTGTTACACTTCAGAGCCATAAATAATGAAGAAGTCACCGGAAGTTATACGATATTTTCCCGCTTCAAGCAAAATGTTACCTACGAGTAGTTTTAAATTCTAGCTATTACTATAACATCAATGCAACCAGCCCTTCGTGAGTGGCCTGCTTTAAGCAATGGTTCGGGGTTCAAAGGAAGTTGTTTATTTTAATGCCTTTATCATCACAAGGGAAATCCCCATTAACCTCATTTCATCAAATCAACGTTACTAATATGTCGTTTCAGTGTTTGTCATCCATACATTTTTCTAAATTTAAAGAAAGAAAAGCCAACGATAAACAGAATGGTAAACACGATTTCATGCAAAAACTATCCTACAAGCGCTACATGTTGTACATGCATGCGCGTAATAGAGAAGGGGGAGTTGTTGGAAAACAAAAGTGCAATCCAAGAAAAGTAGGGTATCAGATAGATTTTTGTACATGTAACATGATGCCTGAGTTAATTGTCTTGAGTTGGACAGCCGAGGCGAGACACATAGCATCCGGCTTTCAATCAAGGCTGTTTCCTTATACACCACTCGCATCATCTTCGTCGGAGTCGTCTAGAGAGCTGACATGATTCTCATTTTTATCCCGGCTGCTATAGTCAGCTCGGGAGTCAGCTTTTTTACGAATCGGGTTGTCGTGTAGAGTTGTTTGGCGGACACACTTGGGACGGCGGAGTCGAGAGAGATACTGCTATGTCTTTTTTTGTGTTATGACATGGATGAAGATATTATATTTTGTAGAATCTATCCATATCAAAGATTTGACAAGTGATGATGAGACAATAAATTGTATACTTGAGATAAAATTGGTTTCTTGTATTCACAGCTGGTCATAACTATACACTGTAGATTTGCAACGGAATATGAAAATATTCTGATCAACATCCCAGCAAACACAAACACTTTTTAAAAACGTTTTTAATAAGTTATATTTTGGCTTTTGGTTTAGGTAAAAACATCCCAGCAAACACAAACACTTTTTAAAAACGTTTTTAATAAGTTATATTTTGGCTTTTGGTTTAGGTAAAAACGTTTTAATAACATTAAAATGTCGGGTTATATAATGGTCATAATAACGTTTAAAAACGTTTTGTATGAAAACACACTACAACAATATTTTGAAATGTTTTCAAAAATGTTATTGTAAACTATTTTTGCAAACATTTTTGCCAAATATTGTGTCAATACTTAAATAACATTATGTTGAAATATTTGAACCCAGCAAACACAGAAATGTTCTTAAAATGTTTTTGTCAAAACCTTTTAATAACATTTAAATGTCGGGTTATAATCATGAAAACGTTTTTAAAACGTTTTTGAACATATTTTGGGCTAACATTTTTCGCAAAATATTTTTTCAACCCCAAAATAACATTCTGTTTAGCAAGTTTTGTATCAAGTTTTCAAGAATATTTTTGGAATGTTATTAAAACGTTTTTATACCATTTATATAACCTGACATTTAAACGTTTTCTGTAAAACATTTTTGTTTGCAAAAAATGTTTTTTAAGGTTATGAAAACGTTTTATACTCTTAATATACCCTTTATATAACCCGACATTTAAACGTTTTCTGACAACCTTTTATAACCTTTTATTTCCTGTTTGAAATACGGGAATCATGTATAAGCAGATGCTCAAAACAAAAAAAGTGTCAGGAATAAAGTTGATTTTGCTAAATCAAATTGACTGAAAAATACAGAACTCTTAAAAGTTCAAACTGAAACTTTTTATTGTCAATAGTCATGATAGTTGGCAATAATAGCCCATCCTGTTTCAAATACTGAAATAATTTAGAAAGATGCTCACAACAGAAAAAGGGGAAAAAAGAAAAGAAATTGTGTCAGGAATAAAGTTAATTTTGCTAAATCAAATTTACTGAAAAATACAAAACTTTTAAAAGTACAAACTGAAACTTTTGTTGTAAATATTTGACAACAATAGCCCATCCTGTTTCAAATAATGAAATCATTCAGGCCGATGCTGAAAACAAAACAGGGGAAAAAAGGAAAGTGTGTCAGGCATGAAGTTGATTTTGCTAAATCAAATTTCCTGAAAAATACAATACTTTTAAAAGTACAAACTGAAACTTTTATTGTAAATATTTGTCAACAATAGCCCATCCTGTTTCAAATAATGAAATCGTTCAGGCCGATGCTGAAAACAAAAAAGGTGAAAAAAGAAAAGAAAATGGTCTCAGGAATGAAAGTTGATTTTGCTAAATCAAATTTACTGAAAAATAAAAAACTCTTAAAAAGTTCAAATTGAAACTTTTATTGTAAATTGTAAATATTTGACAGTAATAGTCCCATCCTGTTTGAATGACTGAAATCAGTGAGGAAATCACTTCAAGTAGAACAGTGTCTACAATATGAGGGAGAAATATACACAAAATAATGCAAGGTTTGTGTAAAGAAGGATTACAAACAGTTGACAAATCTGTATTCGGATAAACACTAGTGAATGGACTAGCAGTGGTATGGTATTGACATTATTGTCAAAGTAGATCAGGACGACTGCCCACTCCTTTCCTCCAAACTTTGGCCTTCCCCTGTTACCCTACATGTACCAGTCATAACAAAAAAGAATACCGAAAATCCCACCATTAGGCCTACTTCTCCCAAGATTTCCAAAAATGTAATGCGACAAGTGTGTTGATGTGCATTAAGTGAGTGAAAATGTTTTTGAAATTAAAATTCTTTATAAAACCTTTTAAAATTCAAAATTCTGTGATATGAATTTTCCTTCATACTTCAAAATGCCACCACCATAACATAAATACGTCAAATACTTGATAATGCTCTCATTTTATTTGTTGATAATGTCATCATGCATGTATTTATGTAAACATAGTTGTAACCATGGTAATTTATAGAGGGTGGTGGTTTTTTAGAAATTCAAATTTGCTTTTCAATCACTTTACATTAATATCTGTATTCCATCATGCATTTATTTCAGTTTGTTTAAATACTTAAAATGCCAACACCCTACAAGACAATAATTCACTAGCCTCTGCTGTATACATAATATCCATAACTAGAATTTGGATGGGTAGTAATTATATCAGAAATTCAAATTTCCTAACATTTTCAAATAAATTCATACAAACAGTGAATTACCATGTCATAACTTTCTTATATTTTTACTTGAAGAAATACTTATCAGAATCAATCATTTCAAAATCAATGCAAACAGTCTGGAACTCGTATTACAAACATTTTACAGTGTGAAATGTGTAAGTTTGTCAACAAAAATACATAAAAACCTTTCGATTCCATCAGATTTTGTGCTGCCTATCATCACCTTAGCGTTTTCCCCTATAAGCGGGCTATTCCAGCTGAAATCCATACACCCCCAATGGAAAACATGCCCTTAATCTCCCACACAGGGGGTGTAGATTTCAAATAGAGTCACCCATTCAGGTAACCTCATTTGAAATTCACACTCCCTGTGTAGAAGTTTAAGGACATGTCTTCCATAGGGGGTGTATGGATTTCAACTGTAATAGCCCAATAAATCCTCTCTTCATATTCACAAGATAAGTCACATCAGCCAGCCTATTATAAATAGTACATAAAAAGATTTGTACTCCTAGATTTAATATTACAAAACAAAAAGTCAGACTAATATAAACCACTATTTAGCCTTGCCTACGTCCATAACTGATCTTTAACAAAACTCATTTTCGACTCGGTCATCCACCTTTGAACAGTATTTTTGTGGGGCCTGAAAATGAGGAATGTCCTTCTATATCAAATAATATTGATTTTTTGAAATTCAAGATATAATACAAATTTTAAGGCAAATTATAAATTAAAGTAGAGATGGGCACTCCGATCACTGTTTATATACAGGATCAACTCCTTTACCTTTCCCTGCACTATGGATTTCATCTAGAATAGACCATTGTTTCAGTAGCTTTTGTGATAAACTGTATTCTAAAGAAAAACTACAAAAATAATATAACACTTAAGTTGGTCAAAACAGTTTATAGTTCAACAGCACGCCAATTCTTTTTTTTTTTTGCACACCCAAATCATCAAATAAATCACCACATACTATATAAAGGCCACAATTTCAATAATTCACTTTAGTCTTTACCTTTAGTGATAGGTATAAATGACATAAAAGGCTGGCCAAGCAGAGATTCAAAGCCTCTTAACCACATTAGCACGTTGGTCAAATCTATCTCTAGTCATGCCATCAATCACTTCAATGCAAGGTAAAAAAAAGCAAAAGCATTTGACCAGTCATAAAAGATGAGATTCCTTTCTATTTGAAATTATAAAAAATCAAATTCCTTTCAATGCTATCTTTGTTGCTATCAATTCTTGTAACAACTTACTATCCATTAGCATTTTTTATTGAATTCCCTCTCACCCTGTAAACTCGTTCATATTTTACACTTTTATCCAATTGTTGTCTATAAACTGGTAACCCCTTGAGTTTTCACAAAGCTTTCACTACTAACAATCTCCATTAATAAATCCTGATGGAAGCATGTTGATGTGCCGCCAGAGATGCATATTATATATAGAAAACCATCCTATATACCTGTTGTAAATGGACCTTTCATGTCAAAGAACGGAAGATAAATTTCCCCTTTCAATAACGGTTTCATCTTTGCTCTTATTTTGTTCTCCTTGATGTGTAAGTGGATGCTGTATCATCATCACTATTAGATGCCATGCTAGCCATCTGCGCCCGCCCGGCCGGCCATGGTTATACACTTATCATCCCGATAGCCATAACTTAAGAGGTATAAATCATATTTTGTCACTAAGAGCATGCATGTGGTTTCTCATATTTTGTTTATGATATATGCATACACACATTTTTCATACTTTATAGAAATAGTGATTTTATCATGGCCATATGGATGCATCATCTATGAAATTGACAGATTTTGTTAGGATCATATGGTGAAAACGATATTTAATGGACAAGAAAGTGCAAAAATGTGTATATGCAAAATTACAAGCTTCCTGCCTTTTGGAAATAATTCTGAGAAGTCAAACACACCACATGCCTAGCCATGTGCAATTTATAATGGTACATATATAAAAGAAAATCCTTTCTTCCTGCCTCTTGGAAATAATTCTGAAAAATCAAACATGCCACATGTGCAATCTATAATGGTGTATAATCAAAAGAGAAAAAAAAAAGTAATATGTTAACGACTTTGGTTTTTAGGACTGCCATTTTCTTTTTTTGCAAATGGGTTTCATCCCTTTGGCAAGTGTATGATCATTACCTGACCATGCTCTTTAACTTAAATCTAAACTTACGGGCTGTGCAGTTAGTTGCGATTGGATCAAGATATCCTTTCTCTGACAGTAAAATTGTTCATGATTTGTTGGGAGTGGCCTTCTTTTTCTTGTTATTATCGTCAAATTTGTTTCTTCATGTTCCTTCCATTTAACCCAGCATGCTCATATATCATAGGCATTTAACCTGGCTTGAGTACTTGATTGAGTTTGGTCCCATCAGGACCCAAAGTGTGTGTCTGCATGGATCGATGAGTTAAACAATCCAAAGGAGGAGAGATTGGGAGAGCAACATGTACTGGTTATTATCTGTCCACTTAAGACTAGTCTCATTATTTCACACTGGAACTTGTTCCTTTTGTTCCCTCGCCTTACACCACCGAGTGCCGGGGTTCAAGCCCAAGGACCGTATGTGAACTTAGTTTTTCTGATCCATGCATGCTCGCTCTTGCAGCTTCTCTTCATGGTCTCCTCCTCCTTTCATCAAAAACTTCCTTCATCCAAAAGGCTTTTGGGAGCTGCAAAGATATTAAATCGGTGGATGTTACAATCTAAGTGCAGATAGGTGCACCGGCCTAGTTGATGAGATCTGATTCTGATGATTCACCAGTGGAAGCGAAATTACAGCACTTTGAATACTCTGGACAAATGAGCTAAATATATCCAACAATTATTTATTTTATTTTATTATTTGGCCCCTGCATCCAAAATTCACTTTCTATTCATGCTGAGCAAACTTCAATACAATTACATGCTCAATGTTATTTTTACCCCAATTTTCAACTTTGTTTATTATTCTTTTAAATAATACATATGCCATTTGTATGCTATACCATGTAAAGTGATACCTTAAGGCACAACACATTCACACCCACCACTTAACATTTAGCCCTACATGTTGTTTGGGTCACTGCCATTAAATGGCTGTACATTCAACAGACCCGTAACAATCATTTCTCAATGTTATCCTATGAATGCATTATTGTTTGCTATATGACTTCAACTTACATGTACAAATCAGAATACTAGTAATAAGCTATAATACACAAGTTCCTATCCAAAGGCAATGGATTTATAGCCCATGCCCACTGGTCAATCGTCCTTATCGCAAACCCTGTTATTTGTGTTCCTTCTCTTTGTGTCGATGAAAAAGCGTTATTTGTTCAATTTGTTGATTGTATGATAACGAAATAAAAGAGATCATGCCAATTTCAAGGATATGAACACACACAATTGATGGGGTATTGAATGCACTGATTGGTTTTGATTTGAATAAGTGTACAGGATAATACGGGATATATAAACATTATTGCATGTGGGGAGACACTCATCTGACTATAGCAGTAAATGAAAGGATTATTTGCTATCAATTCTTTTATCCACTATTATATGATAAAATCACATTGATTTAAAAAGAAAAAGGCGCAGTGATTTATTATAAATAGTGTGCTACACACAGGCATAAACCCACAAGCCCAGTGGGTACTCTGTACAAATGACCATACATGGGTAGCATTTCGGGTCTTTTGGTATATCAATGACCCCTTTTTCTAGGCCAATTTTGGTATATGGATGGGTCCTTTTTTCACAATTTTCTCATTTTTGTTCAGAAAATAGCCAAATTGTTTGAAATTTCTCCCAAAATTTGAGGAAAATGGTAAAACTTAGCACATTTTACAGGAATTGCTGACCACTGTGGCCCAAGACACACCATATAGCAACAATCAGGGACAGCTAAGCAGCTGTACCATCACAGCCAGAATCAGCTCTCCCAGTTCTCATACGGGTAACCAGGGCCGGGTTTACTACTGGGCCAGATAGGCCCGGGCCTCAAACTGAAGATATTCTCTTTTGCATTGTTAATATTGAAATGCTTGTCAAAAACATTTTTGAGTAACAGTGCAAAATATGCTTGAAAGTTCTATTCGTATGTGCATGAAGTGCAAAAACACAGATATGCAAAAATTGTTTGTTTCCTCATCAAAATTGAGAACTTCTGTTCAAACACATCTTCCTGGGTAATTCCATTTAAATCTACCCTACTCCTGTGGACGATTTTGGAAATATTTACCATAGGGGGAGTATGAATTTCAAATGGAATAAACACATTAGCAGCTCCATTTTGAAACCCACCCTCCCTCAGTGGAAGATTGAGGTTGAATCTTTTCAAAAGGCATATGAAATTCAAATGGAGCTGCTATAGGTGTTCATTCCATATAAAATTCATACTCCCTCTGTGAAATATATTTCCAAAATCTTCTACCGGGGTAGTAGGGACTTAAAATGAAATAGCCCAATGTCACACTGACAGTGGCAGTGTCAGGGTGGAAAATGCCCCTAGAACTCTTGCCCCACAGTTTCCCCCAGTAAACACCCAAAATACCAAAATTCACACTTTTTGCGGCAATTGTGCACAAAATTTGTTGATTTTGCTCTCCCTGAAATTCACTTCCCCCCCATGCCCCCGAAAAAATAATTCCTGGTGCCGCCACTGCACACTGAAGAAGAAGTAAGGTGTACCTTAATCATTAAATATCTACATATCTGAACAAAGGGGCAAATAGGGGATTAGGCTCTAGGGAATTCTACCATCCCTATGCAGATGTGGATTACATTGTGGTCATCAAGCAGCTGGTGTCCAGGTAGGAGTGGTCAAGCTGGGTGGATGCACTTCCTTTGAGATTTTTTATCTATATATTTATTTGATTTGATTAAATACAGAGTATTTGTGTAAAATTATCTCAAAGGTCCATTGATCTTTGCAAATATTTCGGACACAAAAGGTCCATTGGTCTTTGAACAATTTTCTGACAATTTAAATTGCAAATCCAAGAGCGGGCATTCAAACTACTAACATTATGAACAGACTTTGTAAGTTGATTTATTTGTGCATTTATAAATGCTTATGAATGATAATGCCTTGTGAAATTTGTTGTGTAAGGTCCGCTGGCTTCTTAATTTTTTATGATTTGTAATTTAAATTTATAATTCATATTTATGACATGACTTTATATGTTTGCAGATGCAGGTGATTTGTGTGACAATATGTCAAAATGTCTACTCATCTTTGTTTATTTGAATACTCATCCACGGTCTTATGACTAAAACTGTTCAACCATTTTGTGTACAGGGTTACATCTATTAAAGAGGAAGCCCTGCCAGAGCAGTTCTTCTAGGGTGAACCAAACCTGCCTGGTTATAAAATTAATCAGTGACAATGTTATCTGAATTTGACAGGTGCTATAAATTGATGCAATAACATTAAAACATCAATTAGCACCTGTCAAATTCAGAGATAACCTTGTCACTGATTAATTTGATATCTAGGCAGGTTTGGTTCACCCAGAAGATTTACTGTTAAACTGTTCAACCATTTTGTGTACATGTACAGTGTTACATCTATTAAAATCAAACATGTCAAAAGGATATATGAAATACATGCTTAAATCTATATTTTTTTGAATAACATAAATAATATTATTGTGCATTTGTTGGTAAAGAAAACAATATTCTCTTTAACAATATCAAAATAATACCAAACACAGCTAAAATAACCTTACCCTCACTTAGGTCCCATGAGATTGTGATATACTCTATGACCGATGAACACACGGTTGACAGTCCCTGCGCTGAATGGCCAGACAAAGAGCCTAGCATCTACTGCCCAGCACACATACTGCACGATTATTAAACCCGTACAAGTTTAGAATGGTCAAGCTTTCATCAGGAGTAGTTCTGATTTCAAAGTACCTAACAATGAGACATTTACCCCCTTGCCTACTGATGGCTCTGAAAAAAAACCCAGTTCACTGAAGACTGCCCATTGTCAACAGAGATCAAGCAGATCTTGCATATCTGCTAAATTTAAAGGTTTGGTGGCTCTAAAAAGAGCCATTCACTGAAGACTGCCCCTTGTCTACAGAAAACAAGCAGATCTCGCCTATCTGCCCCTTGTCAAGTGTTACATGTACAGTGTTACATCTATTAAAATCAAATAGGTCAAAAGGATATATGAAATCCATGCTTAGATTTATATTTTTAAATAACATAAATAATATTAAAGTTGTGCAGATATGCTTGGACTATACACCATTTGTTGGTAAAGAAAACAATATTCTCTTTATGTGTGCGTGATGTCATCACCTTATCGCAATGACCAGCAACTCCAACAATGTCAAAACTATATCAAAATAATACCAAACACAGCTAAAATAACCTCACCCTCAGTTATGTCCCATGAGATTGTGATATACTCTATGACCAATGAACACACGCTTAACAGTCCTTGCGCTGAATGACCAGGCAAAGAGCCTTGCATCTACTGCCCAGCACACACACAGCACAATTAAACCTGTGTGTACTAATATCGATGTAAACGACTAAACGTGTACGAAAAACTAATTGGGCCGTTGCAAACTACCCCTGTGTAAGATTTTGGAAATATCTTCCACATGGGGAGTGTGAATATCAAATGTAATTGGCACATTAACCAACTCTTTTTTGAAACTCATCCTCCTTCTATGGAAGATCCAGTTTGAATCTTTCTCAGAGGATGTATGAAATTAAAATGGAGCTGCCTAATGTGTTCATTCTATTTGAAATTCATACTCCACCTGTGGAAGATTTTGGATAATCCCCCCTGTGGAAGATATTTCCAAAATCTTCCACATGGCCATAGTGTGGATTTTAAATGGAAAAGGCCATTGTGTCCAAGATTATGAACGTTTTGAATTGTGTTCAATTTGCTGCATAACACACCTGTTAGACACTAATCCTCCTTTATGTGTGTTACACAAAATCTGTTCACTCATTACTTAATGAATAATTATCAGCCATATTAATTGTTTTGTTCTGCAATTTAGTGTGGACCTTGGTTCACACTCCCTGTTGTGTATTTAGGTACCAGTATCACAGATGAATGAGTTGTGCTAACAGGCGCGTAGCAAGCGGGGGGACAGGGTGGACGAAGTCCATGGGCCCCGAGGGTTCAGGGGCCCCGAGCCCAAAAGCAAAAATTAAATAAGGGCTGATAATGGAGAGCAGGGCCGAATTTACCACTGGGTCAGATGGGCCCGTGTCCAGGGCCCCCCAAAATTGCCCTATGCATCTTTCTTTTAACCCCAATAACAGCATGTTTTTGGCCAAAATAGGGTAAAATTGTAAAATTGTCCAGCGCTTCGCGCGCGCATTCAAATGGCAAAATTTATGTTCAGTGATCTGGGCTAAAATAGTCTGAAATTGAATTTTTCGCGTGCTTTGCGCGCAAATGTCCTATTAACATCGTAACAAAATATGTTATTCCCCCTCTATATTATAATGTAGGCCTAAACCAAAACTTGGCCACATGCCTTCCTCGGCACGTGAGTTCGGGGCCTCCGAATTTTGGCCAGGCCCAGGGTCAACATAAGATAAATCCCATCCTGGTTACAAGGGCCCCGGTACTGCTCCTTGTCCATGGGCCCCTGATGCTCTTGCTACGCCCCTGTGTGCTAATACGATCATCGTCGCCATCATGCGCATGGTCTTATGGACAAATCAACTAATACCAACAGCAAGCCTGTACTGGATTAGTCTATTTTCAGTAAAATAACACTTGTATTTTAATCAGCTGTGCCCAAATACTTGATTTCTGTACAATTTAGCTACTTTTATAGTTTGACCTCTTTTTACGGCAAATTCTCCGCACCAGCCTGTGCAAAGTGTTTTGATTACATTTGCATCAATTATTTCTGTCATTTTCTTAATCAGGACTTTTTAAGGGGGTACTACACCCCTTGATAAATTTGTGACTATTTTTGAATTTTTCTCAAAAAATAATAACACACTGGTAACATAAGTTATGTATATTATAGGGGCAAAGAATCCGGTTACTACAATGGAATTTCAGTGACTCAAGACAAGTGGTTCATTATATTAGGGATGACCAATGAACCATCAACATGATTAGAACGCTCCCATAGACATGCAGGGAGCTCAACTGTGCACTGCTTGCACAGACATTTCTAAATTGATCTCATTCTTTTATTTTTCAATATTTTTCTGTACAAATTGGGGAAGTGAATACCAATTATATTTTGTAACTATCGTGCAAATTACAGCAACACAACTTATTTCATTTTTCTGTAAGTGCGAGTCAAAATTGTTCCATCGCCACAGTGCGTTTAATTGCCAGTGGCTAAGTTCAGCACTGCTCAAGAATGGCACAAAATATTCATGTCAATAATTTCAGGTGAAAAACGTGACCTACTGAGCTGTAATTTGGCAGAGTTGCCAGTAATACCTCTATCATACCCTCTGTAAAAAGGAAAAAAAATTGAACAAGTAGATCTCGAGTTACAAATTAAATCACCAGCTTCCTTTGGAATTTCCATACTCCTTTCGAATCATGCTAAGAAGACACCTTTCTGAACATAAATGTGAAGTTTCGTGCTCATTCGATGTATTTTTTACCTGATTTCAACCCTAAACGTTTTCTTATATTTAGGCCTATACCATCTACAACTTGCTGCTGGCTATACCTTGTTTAGAACTTTCAAAAGAAGTACCTGAATGTGCAACCATAACTGTTTCAAAATAGCCCGCGAAAGTCATGCAGGTGACTCCGAGGTCATGCATTGAATTGGTTTGAATGAAGAATACTACGGGAACCAGCACCTTTTGTTAGAAGTCACACATGAGCATGATGAGTGAAGTGGATACCCTCTATTGTTGTGAATGAGTCAATGACCTTCAATGACACTTAAGATTTTGTTTGCATACCCTACTAATTGGTCATATTAAACCCAATAACATTGACATTTTTGGTTGTGAAAAAAAAAAAAATTGATTTTGTGCCATATCGGCCATCTTGGATGATTTTTGGCAAATGTTCTCTAAATGCATGATTTCAATGCCTCGGTTTGAAAAAATAATTTATGCCATTGACTAGTAAAGTGCCATTTCATAAGAAACCCCTTTCATACTTTCACAATATGCTTGTTTCATGTTTGCATATATGTTAAAATAAAGAAATATATAAAGGTAAATATATGCTTATGCCAATTTTGCTCCCAATTGCTATTTTTGGACCTTGTCATTTTATTTCGTTCCAATGACCGGTCAGAATGGGAAACTTTGAAAATTCATAATTCGAAAAGTTTTTGACCGATTTTGACCATTTAACCACCAAAATACTTCTGTTGATGAGTTCTATCCAGAAAACAATCTTTTATAGCAATAGGGGCAACATGAAATTTTGATGGTTATCCCTAATTATATGTTAAGAAATGAGGTACATTCTAGCGGTTTGTTACCAGTGTGTTATTATTTTTTGAGAAAAATGCAAAAATAGTCACAAATTTATCAAGGGGTGTAGTACCCCTTAAGTACAATGAAATTTATTAAAATACATAATTTTTTTTCATTTAATTGAAGCTGAATACAATTATCAATTCAACATAAGATTGTTGAAGCATTTTCTATCCAAAAGTTTCATAATACTTCAATATGCAATGGACATGTGGCTACTTGCAAACATATATCAACTTTCCTAAACTTTTCAGTTTTTCTAAAAACTCGTTAAAATGCACACCTATTCAGAAACTAGCTGCCACTGCCTATGGAAATTTACCAATAAATATGCATTTTGTTGAAGTGAATTGAATACAATTTTCTTGATTCAATGGAATTTTATACACACTTGATATTTATGACAATATTGGTATGCATTTTGTTGTACAAAATAGTTTTCTCGCTTTCCTGTTCGAGTATTTAAAAACAAACAAGTTTTCAGTATATTTAGCAGCAAGTTTATACAGTACAGGCCTGTGATAATTCAGATTTGCATGACATTATCTGTAGTGGCAGTTTTTATAAAAAAAAAGTCTGTTGAAAAGTGTGCAAAGTGCAAGGTCTGTTGAAATGTCTGAAAGCGTGAAATTGATTTCCATAGATATCTATTGCAAGATCCTTATGGTTCCACGCCACCAAATAGAGTTCCTATTCATTTATGTGTTAAATGGTATGGATGAATTGGTCGTTTTCTCATTGTTAAACCTCCCTGGTTCATTCAAAACACCATTTTACCTAATGTTTATGATATCTCATGATCTTCTACCATGTAACCAAGAAATATTGGGTAGGTAAGCAGCTTTATTTTTCGCAGTGACGAGTCGAAAACTATGTACATCCTGTCAATCTTACCCGGCAATCTTACAGCACACTGATTCTATGTAGTGATGTCATCTGGTGAAGAAGAACAAAAAACGTGCCTCAAATTTCAGAATTGTGACAAATGTTATCTTTTTATGCTTAGATATTATGAGAAAACCATCCACAAAGTACAGCTATCACAAAAAAATAGGCACACTAACTTTTTTTCCATTAAATCAACCCTGGTGTGGTTCTCACAATAAAAACACTGATATTTTTACCAGCCATTTACCTTGGTGGTGTGATTTGGTGGTGTGGACTCTTATCTGAATCGTTACATTGTAAATGTGAATGTACAAATACTGAATCTTCTAAAACTGGACTCTCAAGAAGGGTGTCACACTGCTTATTATTTAGGGAACAACGGTGAAACATGATTGAATCCCTTTCAACAACGAAAACAAGCTAAAGATCATATAATTCACATGATTATTACATGAGGAATGTCAGTTAATCATTGACAGTCAGCCTTACAAAAAGATCGGTGATTTCTGTTGATATCAGAAATAAAACTGAATAAAACGGCAAACTTGATCCGATACTTCCAAAATACTGAATTCAACTTGTAAGCGTGATACGCACACAGATTCCAGACATGACAAATTTTACGCACTCATGCGTAAACGCGAATGTGCGCTGGCGTTCGCGTATACGCTTACTGCACAAGTGTTGATTCATCACGGATTAACAACGGTTGGCTCCTGTATAAAAGTATAGGAAGAGTTGTTGAAGTAAATTTCAATTATGAAATATTTCGAAAGTGTCACATGATTTTACAATCAGTTGTCTATATTTGACTTAACCCTAATGCTGAGTGTGGTTTTTGGCTATCAGAAAAGAAAGAAATAAGATGAACAAAAAGTTACTTGGTACCCCCGGGATTTGACCATTTATAGACCCCTCAGGTGCCAAGCACAAGATCGCCAACCGCTAGCCACGGGTATGTCACTGCCCTGGCTAATGAATGGGTGCATATATGACTTACTCTGATTGTGCCATTGTATCACATGAGATGCATGCATGCACAGTGGTTTTGCTTTGTAAGATTTTATATAGAGTTAGGGTTAATTTGTGAAGTAAGGTGAAATATCTTTGACAAGTGAATCAAGCACACCACACATGTCAATTGATTAGGTATCTGATTAAGACCTAGAACCTACTCATCAGTTTCCTTGGAATGCCTGAACAGCGAGCGCATTGGTGGCATAGCGCAAGCACAGGACCTAGAACCTACTCATCAGTTTCCTTGGATTGCCTGAACAGCGAGCGCATTGGTGGCATAGCGCAAGCACAGGACCTAGAACCTACTCACCAGTTTCCTTGGAATGCCTGAACAGCGAGCGCATTGGTGGCATAGCACAAGCACAGGACCTAGAACCTACTCATCAGTTTCCTTGGATTGCCTGAACAGCGAGCGCATTGGTGGCATAGCACAAGCACAGGTATTAAGACCTAGAACCTACTCATCAGTTTCCTTGGAATGCCTGAACAGCGAGCGCATTGGTGGCATAGCGCAAGCACAGGACCTAGAACCTACTCATCAGTTTCCTTGGATTGCCTGAACAGCGAGCGCATTGGTGGCATAGCACAAGCACAGGTATTAAGACCTAGAACCTACTCATCAGTTTCCTTGGAATGCCTGAACAGCGAGCGCATTGGTGGCATAGCGCAAGCACAGGACCTAGAACCTACTCATCAGTTTCCTTGGATTGCCTCAGCGAGCGCATTGGTGGCATAGCGCAAGCACAGGTATTAAGACCTAGAACCTACTCATCAGTTTCCTTGGAATGCCTGAACAGCGAGCGCATTGGTGGCATAGCGCAAGCACAGGTATTAAGACCTAGAACCTACTCATCAGTTTCCTTGGAATGCCTGAACAGCGAGCGCATTGGTGGCATAGCGCAAGCACAGGACCTAGAACCTACTCATCAGTTTCCTTGGATTGCCTGAACAGCGAGCGCATTGGTGGCATAGCGCAAGCACAGGTATTAAGACCTAGAACCTACTCATCAGTTTCCTTGGATTGCCTCAGCGAGCGCATTGGTGGCATAGCGCAAGCACAGGTATTAAGACCTAGAACCTACTCATCAGTTTCCTTGGATTGCCTGAACAGCGAGCGCATTGGTGGCATAGCGCAAGCACAGGTATTAAGACCTAGAACCTACTCATCAGTATCCTTGGAATGCCTGAACAGCGAGCGCATTGGTGGCATAGCGCAAGCACAGGTATTAAGACCTAGAACCTACTCATCAGTTTCCTTGGAATGCCTGAACAGCGAGCGCATTGGTGGCATAGCGCAAGCACAGGTATTAAGACCTAGAACCTACTCATCAGTTTCCTTGGATTGCCTCAGCGAGCGCATTGGTGGCATAGCACAAGCACAGGTGCTGCTTCAGGTTGCTGTGGATAGGAGCTGATACGGTATTGGGCTATTCTAAATAAGATTCATGATTAACCCACTATGGAAGACATGACCCTGATCTTCCACACATTGGGTACTTTTCAAATGGAGTCACCCATTCAGGTAACCCCATTTGAAATTTACCCTCCCTGTGCAGGAGATTAAAGCCATATTGGGCCATTCCATTTAAAATCCACACTCCCCCTGTGGAAGATTTTGGAAATGTCTTCCACAGGGGGAGTATGAATTTCAAATGGAATGAACACATTAGGAAGCTCCATTTGAATTTCATACACCCGCTGAGAAAGATTCGATCTAAATCTTCCACTGAGTGGGGTTTGTTTCAAATGGAGCTGCTAATGTGTTTGAAATTTATACTACTCCTGTGAAAGACATTTCCAAAATCTTCCACAGGGGGAGTGTGGATTTTAAATGGAATATTTGTAACATTTGCTGAGGATGACGGTCTTCAATATTTTTCAAACTAACATGCCCTGCAAAAATCAAGACTTCAGGTGCTGTAGTTTTGTAAAAATGTGAGATTTTGAATAAAATTCAGGAACCGTTGTTTTAATATTACGATGGAAATATTAGTCGAACACGTACACGACGTTCACAACACAGTACACAGAGTGTAGGATGGTACCGGCCCGTGCTGTAGCACAACCGACGGAGTGCCACACATTGGCAACATTTGCGCCGGTAGTAAATTCCAGTTTTCTTTGCTTTACCTCAGTTGTCCTGCTCAAAATTAAAAGGGGGCATATCTGACAGAAAAAGCCAACATTTTATGGAAAAGAAATACTAATCTATTTTTTATGGAAATGTTACAACATGGTCATGTCTTCCATATATAAGAGGGTGTATGGATTTCAACTGGAATTGCCCACTGGATGTGACTCTTACTTAAGGACAGGGAAAATGCGTGATGCGCAAAAAACGCAGAAATTTGCGCATTTTGGGTGTAATTGCGCATTTTAGGTCCGACCGCGAATTTTAAGATTTTCCCAAAATAACCATTTTTCAAGTACTTATTTTCCAAAAACCTGAAGTTTTCACTAAAATCAAATAGTCTGTCTCAAAAAATTGCAAGAAAATATAGAAGAAGAAAAGTTTAAAAAAAATTACTATTGCATAGTTCGAACTTTTAGGGTGCAAAATCACACATTTTGGTAAACAAATGCACAAATTGCGCAAAACACGCTTTTCAAAAACAGGGGCGCGCATTTTACTCTCAAAAATTGTGCATTTTCTCTATGCTTACTCTTACTAGAGCTAAACAAGACCTTGATTCAGTGTTCATGTTTGGACTTTTTTGAATACATTTTGTATACTTCTAAAATAGGCATAAAATAACGTTTTCCCGTTTACTCTGCTTCTACAAAGAAGTCAAAAGTACCATAGGTTAGTCAAGCACACTTGCAAAGTGCATCAACAGGTCAATTATGAATTGGTAACTTCATAATCATCATCATCATCACAGCAGTACTTTTCCCTCATTAGGCTGCGTTCACATAGAAGTATACTATTCGGGTATACGGTGCACGTTTTGCAGGTTCACGCGTATATCTTAAATCGAGCAAGGCAATTTCATAGTACCGGGTCACGTAAGGCTACGATCGCATAGAAGTATACTATTCGGGTATACGATGCACGTTTTGCAGGTGGACGCGTATAGCTTAAATCGAGCAAGGTAATTTCATAGTACCGGGTCACATCAGAGCTATTCGAAAAGGCCGTATACCTGTGTTTAGTATAGTATAGTGGGAATCGCGCGTGTTCGATTTTAGTGCAGCGTATACCGTCCAAATTTTAAAAATCTAAACCATATGTGGGTAAATTATTTTTTTAATAGATGCACTATCTAATTCTGCACATTATGACACCTCATTGAATGCAATGTGACCTCAAGAAGTAAAGTTACAAGCATTTGATAAGACGAAGAAATGGGTAAACTGACATACTCGCTATTCGCTATACGAAATACGCTCATTCGATCAGGCTGAGTTCACATAATCCTATATGAACTCAGCCTGATCGAATGAGCGTATTTCGTATAGCGAATACCGCACACCGTCAACATCCCTATATCTTCGTGTTAAGAATTGCCGTGATAGTACGATGAATCCTCACGTTTTTCAGCAACTACGCATGGTGATTTTATTCGAGATAGGCCGTGCAACTCAGGCTAAGCATACAATTTGAGATTTTGAGCGCCTGCCACACTGTTTCTATTCTATGTTTTACGATTTTCGCATGATCAATATATGGCTGGCCGTAACCGCCACAACGTGGAGCTGCTACGCGTAGCTTACTTTTTGCTTCGCGGAGCTAAATTGACCAATCATGTTAGATCTTTTCATTACGCGGAGCCAGTGGATGCATCCTCGTTCCAGAGAGAGAAAACTCTTGCCAAATTAATGTTTACTATGGGGATTTTAAATGAATCGATTGTAAATAAACCACGACCAGTTGTACAGGATCAATACCATTGTTTGATTAGTGTATAGTCAATGTTACCTTGCATGCATGTGTCATGTGTGTGGCGTGTTTGTTTGTTTGTTTGTCTACTGTGTCAGGCCAGGATCACTGACACCCACGGTACTGATACTCTCATACTATCACGGTGATCATATTGTTGAATGTTGTTGACTTTAAAATAATCATGATGCAGTCATGTCTACAGTAGAACTCACCACGACCTTTGAAGGACTTAAACCCTATTAAAAGCTATTAAACCAAGATAACACTCAATGAAAACGGCTCAACTATGTTACATCAGATCTTCTCTGGTTAAATACACACTGCACTTGTGTCTGTTTTACCTGTGCAATGAGCAATGAGCTGGTATTATAGTTTCAGTTGGGTGAACGATTATAAAGCGAACGCAAGGTAACAATACTGTGGGCTTTTGTTTACGAAATGAGACAATAGTCTGCTTATTGTTAACCAGCGTTCTTGAAAATGAGAAGCTTAATGACTTAACACGGTTTAGAAATAATTTCTTCATATTTTTGGTACAAAAGTACCAATATTTCCACACACCTAAATTAGCCAAAATTTTAGGACATGTTACATAGCTATATTTTCTAGAATTTCAGAGAATACTTTAAATATTGGCCGGTTATTTTTTACACAGTAGTGTATAGGAAAACGGACAGTAACTACAGTATGTATGGCCTACTACTAGTATATAAAGTAAATCCGAACTGGTTTGCAGTTTGCTGAAGGTCGAATTCCGCAGGGACACCGCGCAAGTTATACAAATTAGCTCCCGGCGATACTGCAGATCGCAGAACTGTGTGCATAGTTTACCACCACTCTGGCTAGCTATATAGTTATGTACAATACTGTATGAGTTTCTTATGAGTGCATGTCCATCTTAATAATAAGTCAGTTCGTACTTTTCATAAACTACTTTTTGAATCATAACTTTCGTGACCGAGGATATCTTGCAACTACGTGACGCTCGTCTGGCAAATTCTTAATGAATAAATTCGCTTCACGTAATGAGTAAGTCGTACTTAATTAGTCAGTTTTACCTCCGAGTAATGAAAAACTCTAACATGATCATGATTGGTCAATTTGGCTCCACGGAGCAAAAAGTCAGCTACGCGTAGCAGCTCCACGTTGTGGCGGTTGCGGCCTACCATATCAGTATCCCATATGATATTTCTATTGCAAGAAAATTTTATTTGTTGTCAGGTTTTATCTTAAATACACTAACTGGAAATTAAATACACTAATTAGTGAGGACCGGTATTTTGCTGTGGATATGTTTAACTGCAATTTGCGGGTAAAAATTTGAAATCCTGAGTAAAAATTTTGATCATATTCAACTCTTTGAGAAAAAATTTATATAAAAGAATGCATGTAAAATCCAGCTGCAATACAATGCACATTATTGACACACTATCACTCTCTTTATCTACGGCAATAATAGAATATCGATTTCAATCGAATTGAATACGATGCTCAGTTTTGAGTTTGTAGTTGACTACTAAGCGACCTAAGCGATCGATTGCTAGCCAATCAGATAGAACTCCTTTTCTTGCGTTCGGTGAAATAAGAGTCGCCCGTCGCTCACCAACGGAGTATTAAATTTATATTTATCGAATAGGAAGTCGACACTGTGTACCGTATACTTCTATGTGAACTCAGCCTTAGATTCAACATCTCTTAGCTAGCTAGTCAATGAGTGTTGGCAAAGATGCTGCGTTTGATTGTTCCAAACAAGTCACCAAAATGATTGAGTACATACATAGTCTTATATCAGATCACCCAGTCACGCATGAAGGTGCGACAGTGCCATCATTTACCATTGGTATGCTATAATGCTTCGTCATAGCATGGTATATATCTGTGTGAAAAGGTATGTCAAAAAAGGTTCCTCACCCACAGTGGCGGCGCTACGGGAGGGGGGGCAAATTCCCCCCAATATTTTTCTTGCCCCCCCACTTTTGAGGCAAAAAACCCAAAATCACGTAAATTTGCACTTTTTGCAGCAATTTTGCGCAAAATATTGCCAATTTTGCCCCCCCCCTGAAATTCACTTTGCCCCCCCCGTCTGGTTCTAGCAAGTAGTGAAAAGGCCAGACTATGATTGGAGACTACCAACAAGGGACTTTCTGCAGTGAAATAGGAGCTCAATCAGGATAAATTGGAACTAGTTGGCTTTAATCTAGTTAGATTTTGCACTATAGGTTAAATGCCACTTATTGGAGCTGGATGGTGCTTGTAAAAAAGAGAGGGACTATTTTTCTGAAAATGGTGCTTAAAAATCACTGAAAAATACCAAGAATATCAATTTTCCCACCTACCCAGTCGGGAGGCTCCATTCTGGCCCCCAAGAAAGAGGACACACTGTAAAATTAAGGTCTTTACACTTCAGTAAATCAGGTCATTGTATGTTCTACTCTTAATAGATGTCTTTTTGAGAGAGTTCCATTTATGAGAAAATTGTGAATTGTACCTGGAATGAACTATTTTTCCATTAAAAACTGTGTTATAGAGAATTACCGATATTAGTACCTAAAGGCATGCACATATTTTGGGGGGGCTTTGAGCGCCAGCCCTGGGGTAAAAGCAGGGGCGGCCAAAATGAAGGGGCGGCGGAAGAAGAAGGGGCGGCAAAAACAGGGGCGGCAAAAACGAATGGGGCGGCAAAAACAATTAATAAATAAAAAAGGGCGGAAAAATTTGATAAAGCGTAAAAAAAAGTGGTACTATACATCAAAATGTGTTGCTTTTAGGGCGCTTATGCGCTGAAACCTTTTTTTTTTTTTTTTTTTTGCTCTTCACTTTTTCAAACGACCGAGAAAAAAATTGGGTCAACCTTTTCGGGCTGTTGAGGAAGGGGCGGCAAAATTTAATTTTCTTCAGCCCCCTGGGGTTGGGGCGGCCACGGTACGCCACTGAAAGGGCCATCATGATCTTTTCCCATTTGTGTAAAACATGTTGCATCACTTGCTACTCGCAAAACTGTGATTGTTCAGTAAAATGCTGAGATAAAAGAACTTATCGATAAGCCAATAAGACCACTTCCATGGTTGCATCCATGTGCTACAAATACCAAAAAAGCATGATGGACCTTTTGCTGAAGTAAATGATCACTGACAAAAATTGCTTATAATACCATTCACATAATACAGTACCTTCAGTCATATCACAGTATGTTAAGACTGGGTTTGAATCTCCTGGGCAATTGCAGTATCTCAGCAATAGAGGGCTTTCATGATATGATGTTGCTGTACAGCAATTCTATTCCACAACACTGGACACTCAATTGGGACTCAATAGATAATACAGTTCAACAATATTTTCTGAAGGGTAGAAATAGCTATGAAGTGAATTTTTGAGGCAAAAATCTGAAATTCACTAAAATTGGGCTAATCTTAGTCCAAAAAGTTGATAAAAACAGTTATTAGGGGCATTGGGCTATTCCATTTAAAATCAACTACCCCTTATGGAAGATTTTGAAAATATCTGCCACAGGGAGAGTATGAATTTCAAATGGAATGAGTACATTAGGCAGCTCCATTTGAATTTCATACACCCTCTGAGAAAGATTCAACCTGAATCATCCCCTGAGGGAAAGTGAGTTTCAAATGGAGCTGCTAATGTGTTCATTCCATTTGAAATTCATACTCCCTCTGTGGAAGGTATTTCCAAAAACATCCACAGGGGTAGTGTGGATTGTAAATGGAATAGCCCATATAGAACAAAAAAAAAGTATAAATAAATAAATAAATAAATGAATGAAAGAATAAATACAAAATTAGGGAATGTGTGTGATCACTACAAACCTCTACAGACAACAGTAAACAAATCTAAGTAGATCTGTACCATGAAAGGTCAGAGTGGAGAGTGGGTAAGTTGAGCCAGGGGTAAGTTGAGCCACCCCTCTAGAAAGAAAAGTAAAAACTTATCTTACTTTGCAGTTCCACTTGTTTGTATATGACATAACAGAGGCTTCTCAAGTGTAATATGGAATCACTTGCACATAGGGTAAGAAAGCTGCATTAGAAAGTTCATTTTCCGCACTTTTTTTGAACTTTTGGCAAAAACCAATTTTTTTCATGTTTTACCCAGAAAGAAAAAGGCTAAAATGATAGCATTCTGGGTATTGAGGATGTGATATATGAACACTATTTTAGAAAACTATTTACAACTGTAACAAGTTTTAGTCAGGTGGGAGGCTTGGTTGTTGACAAAAAAGGGTCACATGGGGTAAGTTGAGTCACAGGCCATGGGGCAAGTTGAGCATAGGAAAAACCTGCAGAAATTTCCCCGATTTTTTTATTCAAAATAAAATCTTGACAAAAATTACTTGTATGCAATATTTAGATCAAACTACTTCTATATCAAACTATTTTTTTCGAAATAAAGACCTGAAAACAACAATTAAAAAAAAGGCAAAATTGAATTTCACAGCTATGGCATATACTGTACATTTCTATGGTGGCTCGACTTGCCCCCGTGACTGGCTCAACTTACCCCACCATTTGCAAATGATTTTTGGCGTCTCACTGTGCGAAAGTGCAAAATATTGATTACAATTTTGTGGTATCATAACCAAGTAAACATACACATGTTTCATTTGTAACACTGCATTTGGGTCCTGCTTTATTTATTTGAGCATAGTGAAAGTAAATGTAAAAAGTGGCTCAACTTACCCCACTCTCCCCTAGGTTCAGGAGTAATTCAGTACTAGATAAAATCACAACCACAAGATGCTTTGTTTATCCAATTAAACATATCTTTCTGATTTATTATATTTAATGTATATAATATAGATAAAATATAATTGCAAAATAACAACTAAATGGACATTTACATTACATTATCGAACATGATACAATGCAACATTATTATTTTTCACACCTAAGTGTTTACATGTTCAATTAAAATTTACTTTTTTTTCAAACATATAATATAGACATTGAGCTGGCGTTTTAATTTATATTTGTTTTGTTTTTTAATGGTATTACATCCTACTCATTTGAGTTAAACACCACTAATAATAATTTGTCACCAATGCGACTTGTAAGTGTTTTAAGGCCCAAATTTAGGCAATTTGAAAAAAAATGCAAATTGACATAGGCCAAGATAAATATAAATATAAACAAATTAAAAAATATATTATTTGACAGATTCAAAAAATTATTACATCTCCTTGTACTGTGATTGGCTAAGGAAACAATCTGCCTGCCTACAAACATGTACTAACCAATCACAGTGCTGCTGTTGTTGATTGACACACATCCACTTCTATTTTCATCACAAGAACTGTGATCACAATGGGATACCATTGGTCACAGAATTTAGTCATTAAAATGAGCAAAAAAAAAAAAAAAAAAGAAGAAAAAAAGCCCACATCAATGATTCACTGAATGATTTTCATACCATTTACTGTGAGTAATACCGATGATTTATGGGTGTGAAATAAAACATGCTAGTGTCTTCTCAACTGTAAAATCCAGATGAAAATATAACAAATATTGTGATGTGAAGCTTAGTAAAGCTGACAATTAATTTACAATAAGTATTTCAAATCAAAAGTAAGTAATTCTACATGATATAAAAAAATCTGAAAATCAATGAAACTGTTCACTTTTCTTGTTTGATATTATTGTGTGAACATAGAGAGGTTACTAAAGTCTTAAAGGTGCATGACCAGATAATAACAGCCTCATTCCCCACCAAAATGCAGATTTTGGTATCGGGCAAAAGTTCATTTTTTTCTCATAACCCCAGTGAAATGTTTAGGCCTGGAATACATTTTGTATAGACAGTATGAACAAGATGGGGTTCCCGCACCATGAAGCCTTTAAAATTCAAGGACTTTCAAGGTCCAAAAGCATGATTTTCAAGGACTTGCTACAACACAAAAATCATGATACGGCTCTCCATGCAGCATGTATAAACGAAAGTGACAGCTCTTCTCCATTCCCAAAATGTGGTCACAATTATACTTTAATCATATTTTCAAGGACTTTCAAGGACCTTGTGCAAATTTCCAGGACTTTCAAGACCTTCATAAGGTGTTTTCAAATTCAAGGACTTTCAAGGACCGTGGGAACCCTGACAAAAACATGGAAGTCACCACCCGATTTTTGCTTCTAGATTCAAAATTGCTTGAGCAAAATTTAACTCAAATCTTGGAATAAGGATGTTTGGGTAATGGACCTCAATGTGAGGGGTTACATTTGACCATTATCTGGTCATGCACCTTTAAGAAAGCTCAAATTGTGTATCAGATTCAAAATTTTGAGTTGAAATTGATGTGAAATGATGTCGTCATCATCATCATTAACAACAAAGAAATCATGATATGAACTTTACAGAAAAACTGTGTCAGAATATCTGATAGGTGATTCATTGTTGGAAGATAAAAATTGTACCAAACATTTCATGATAAGTCTAGCCAATTAAACATAATATAGAACAGGTTTTATTAATGTCTATAAAAAGTATTAATCCATTTCACCGATGTTGCATCTAATCAGTTTTATAATATTTGGCAATTTAGGCTATTATTAATTTTCCTAATCTTGGTATAAAAAAAGTCAATTTACATTTGGCACATCATGGATTGGAACTTAAAGGGGCATTCAGTGATTTTTACTCAATTTTTTTAAAAGTACACTGTTGAAGTCAATGAAGTGTCATTATAGTACATTTTGTTTTGACAGAGAGAAAAAGATAAAAATATTTTGGTATCTTAAATTATTTTCAGTTGACAATATAGCACAGAAGCACCTTCTTCAGGATACAAACACCCCCACCCTACAAAAAGGTGACAAAGGTAATTCCTACTCTTAACATTGTCAATAATATGTTTAAATCCGATATCTCAATTTTCAATTTTATAATACCATAACTTACAAACTCAATATCTTCACTTAGGAATGTCCGATTTCATTGGGGATAACGGCATTGTGGAGCAAAATATCTCTGTAGTTAAGATATGTAAAAACCTCAAAATTGATAACCTGCCCAAAAGTGTCTACTTTTGACATGACACGTCACTTATTAATATTAAAGGAAACACTATAATTTTCATTAAACTGGGCATTTTTGAAAATTGTTACTCCATTCCATTAATTTTGCTGAATTAAGGTGTACCTCAACATGTCAACACAGTTTTTAAAGTTACTGTGACATCAGAGGAGTACCCTTTCAACATTTCAACCTAAAACATTAAAGGGACAATCAGGGATGATCTTTCATTCCCAAACTACACTATATCTCACACGTGGCATTTTTTTCCACTTATGATATGAATACAATTAAATAAGCTGTACACTGTGCTTTTCATGTCGAGAGGCAAATCTTAAATTTATATGCCTGTGTATACGAAATACAGGATATTATCTCAAAGATGGACATAACCTTTTCTTCAAATTTTGCCAGTATTTCTGAAGAGAAAATGCTTCAAGTATTTCCACGATTTAGCAACAGTTTATAAGTGAATTCCATACAATTTTCTTTGGTCCTCCATGAATCTCTGAAAGTCCCTTTAAGTTGAACACCCCAACATAACCTGTGAATGCCACTTTAAGATTCCAAAGTAATTACATATACATAAACACTGACTTGCTTAGTGTAAGATAAATCATGGCTGAGACTGAAAGTCCTAGAACAAAGACAAAAGCTTCTTTTATGATGCTGACTTGATTTATGATTGATAAGCCATGCATGCAACTGTCCTCATTAATTCACTTAACTTTAAAATGCTCATCATTTAATAAATCTCCACATTATGATTATCATTAATTTTACCACGCTTTGTGCTGAAAAAAGCATCATTTTTAACTCAGCACACTGAGACAGAGGTGGGGTGGAAGCAATCACAATGTATAGAAAATTAAATGCGTGGCAATTGTGAATATAATGCGATGAGTCACATGGATTAAAGAGCTGTGATATGACCAAGTCAATGATTTTTTAGTAATTGGGTCCGCAATCCATTAGGGTCAATTACAGGCCTAACCAAACTGTTGCGGAGCCTTTTAAAGGGGTTGATTCACAACCAGACAAAAACAATTAGAAAGAGGTACCAAAATGATACAAATAATTATCTCCAAGTCCACTTTGTGTTCTAAAACGTCAGATTTGGCGCAACATTTATGGCAAAACAATTATACCAATTAAGCTGTTCTTAAGTGAGTCAAATGTTGCAATAAATGTTTGTAGGCAATAAAACAACTTATACTCTTCAGAATTTAATGAGATACCATCTCTCTGATTTCAACTTCCCGTCTCTTTGCATGCAATGGGCTATGCCGGTTGAAATCCATACACTCCCTATGGAAAACACACCCTTAATCTCTCAAAAAAAGTGAATTTCAAATGGGGTTATCTGAATGGCGACTCCATTTGAAATCTATACACCCTCTGTGTGGGAGAATAAGGTCATCATGTCTTCCACAGGGGGTGTGTGGATTTTTACCTGCAATAGCCCGATGACAAATGTAACTAATCATTATCTCAAATATGCTTTTATCTCCCAAATGGGACTTTCAACAAGTGAGTACAGTGTTTAATGTTTTTAGTCTAAGTAATAGCTGTAAAAAATAGGTTACAAGTAATACAACTTAATTTAATATAATTATTTGCATGAATTATTGGAGAAGTACAGATAATAATCCAAAATTAGCTTTGTTCTTTCTCTTAATTTTGATTTAGTTTCATTTTTAATCAGGGGAAAAAAATACAATAAATAACAATATCAATACTAGGCTTTGTCTTTCTAAAAATATAAACTCGAGTCACCAAAGTGTTAATTAACATTAGCAGTTGATACAGGATTATAAAGTTTTATTGAAGTTGAAAATAATTAACTTGATTTCACAACTAGCATCATATTTTTAAATGTTGTTGTAGGTACATGTACATAATCATTAAATTTGTATGATTTGATATTTTGGTGTTGATTATTTAAGACACTTGAGAAAACAATAACAAATAATACAAATGTTGTGACTGCTTCAAATTATGTTATTTTCACTTTTCTTCCAATATGTAACTACAATGGTAGAACAAAGTACTGCAATGCATAAATATAACATAAGAGTATATTATGAAAAGATTTGAGAGACTGCTGCTGACAGCAAACACCTTACTTTTAAAAATAAATTTGATATTTATCCAAGTACAGTCTAAACCATAATAGACACAAATAATCTAAAAAATAATGCTATCTTTCCTTAATAAGGCAATCATTGTCATCTATCTTACGATTCAAACTACTCGGAAAATAAGAGCAACAGGCTGTTCCTGTTGAAAACCATACACCCCTATGGAAGACATGACCTTAACCTCCCACACAGGGGGTGTAGATTTCAAATAGAGTCACCCATTCAGTCCTGTATGAAATTCACACCCCCTGTGTGTGAGATTAAGGTCATATCTTCCATAGGGGGTGTATGGATTTTAACTGGAATAGCCCAATAATTGAGAGTAGTAGTATGCATGACTTATACAAGAAATATTTAGAGTCAAGGAAGCATTTGAAGTTTCAATAAAGACTACATTGCCAAAGCACTTGAAGCTATGGTGTTTAGCCCACAGCAGCTGATGATATTGACTTCTAACAGCACAATAACATTGTTTTCATATCAGGACAAAAACTTAAGAAGTTAACTTAAAAAAAACCCAGAATTATTCAAACTATACAAGATATTTATACTTCTTTAATCTATATTTCTCCATTTATTGTTATTTCAAATGAGTGTTATTAAAATAATATCTAATAGCTGCACAAAGAAAATGGTAAGTTTAATATATGTAAGTGAAATGTGGGCATACAATTTCAGCTATACTAAGCCAAATGAATAAAAAATAAAATATCTTCAATAATAACAGTCAATGTTCAAGCTCATACTGCATTATTCCAGTTAAACTCCATACACCCTCTGTGGAAGACATGACCTTAATCTTCCACACAGGGAGTGCAAATTTCAAATGAAGTTACTTGAATAGGTGACTGCATTACAAATCTAAACCCCCTGTGTGGGAGATTAAGGTCATGTTTTCAATAGGGGGTGTATGGAATTCAACTGGAATAGCTTATTTCACTCATTCTTAGTCTGCTTAATCATTCCATGCTGCAGTTTGTCCACCTTTTTTCTCTCCCTGTTCTTGATTTATACATGCATGCAATACAATGCAGCAGTCAATCACACTGTAACACTGGGTACAGTTTGATCAGCTTATAAATCGGCGGATATTGTTAGGTATTTACCACTATGCCAAAAGAAGACCGATGTTACAACTGATAAAGTTTATCTGTATGGTCTATATTTTGCATGTTGAAAAAAGTAGAGTATAGGACTTCAATTACTAATTTGTGATGCCTCTGCTGGTCAAATGTCATACAACAATTTTCCAAATAAATATATAGATATTAATCCACAATGTTATAAATGATCCCCGATTACGTGCCGATCATACTATAATCGCACACAGGTAGACTAATTTTGATCCTGGCCTAAGATGATGTTAGCCTAACAGGGTAGGACCATTTATTTCCTCTTGATCATTGTGCATTACACACTTATAGTAGATGACAACATGTGACTTCATTACTCAGTGGTGTGTAGCATCATAGGGGATGAACAGGCCCCCAATCAGATAGAAAATTTTGAAAAATCCCACTGAAAATTGCTGCAAAATGGTTGGTGCCTCCCAAATCGGGCTTGGTACCCCCAATCAAATAACTTGTGCTATGCCACTTTGATTAATAGTATTTTTTGACCATAGGCAAAGTCCCATTTTTGCCCAGGACTAAGAATATTAACTAAGCAGTGGATTCAGGGGCTTTAAAATATCTTGTCACCTCCAGTGTGATACAAGACTGTGTCAAATCAGTCCCGACATGATATTTCTTAAAAGGTGCATACAATGCATTGTGAAATATCTCTATCCAAAAATGAGACGCCAATCAAATGTCCTAAACTATTGCCGACTATTTTGCTTGGTGTTCAAAAGCCAGCCATCACCAATGCTACTTTCATCCAAGCTGTCTGGAATAGTTTGAGGGTCTGATCAGAGGTACACATAGACTAATTCCAATCAGCCGTCTACACTTCGCATGTACTGTGTATGCTTCGTAGTGACGACTGATTATCTTACAGCCAATATCATGACGGACTTCTGAAAACTGTTCAATGCGACTTCAGTTGTGCGCTGTAGCGCGACTGACTAGCGGCGCCCGCGTACCGCGTCGCTGTACCGCGCCGCTGTGACAAGATCGCGCTCTGAACTTCTAAACACAACAAACTCGGTCAAAAGGTCAATTTGGACACAACTGCGCATGCTCTATGCCACAGGAATCCTGTTGCAAAATCCGTCACTTTTTTTCCATGTAGTTTTCTCAGTCGTCAATCCAGGCGGTTGACGACTGAGGGCAGCAGTCTAAGGTACACAGATCAGGGCGGTTGATTCTTGTGGTGGTCTTCCTTTCAATCTTGAATCAGAGCTGTTAGGTGGATCATGCGTCAGAATTGAAGTCACATAAATTACTGTGGTTGATTTCATTTCTTTCTTGAGTCTGGGCTATCGGGCGGTGTGATGGTGTGATCCGAGGTGGCAGATCCGGATGACGACTGTCGTTTTGTTCTACTCCGAGGCTTGCCTATGATGGGTAGCTGAGTTGGATTATCGATAGGAGTTGTACTTGTACTGCTGCTTTGACTTGACTGCAGTGACTGTTGGCTCTTCTCTTCATCTGAAAAAATAAATAAAAACACATGAAGAAGAAAAATTGTTAATGATCTAACTTCAATGAAACCGTTGCCAAATCCACATGGTCTCAGCATACTTCACGGACATTAAGAAGAGTTCTAACTTGAAAATTTCACCTGCACATAAAAACCTAAATTTAATCTACTGCACCAGATATACTACTTTGATGTGGACAGTATAGAGGCCTACCCTATTCGTAAAGCCACAATTTCTCTGTGTTACAAAATTTAAATTCTGTGTTACAAATTAGACGATTTCCGTGATTTTCCGTTTTCCACTATAAAGCACAGAAAAGTTAAAACAAACATGTTTTAAAAGTCTATTTTGTCTTACATTTTACTCTAGTATGGCCAGAATTGTGCATTGTAGGCCTGTAATTAATGCTAGAATGGGTTCTTTAATGGTTGATTACTGCTAAATAATCACTTTTCTTTGTTTTATTTTGCAAATCAACACAAAAGTAAGACATTTTACACAGTGTTTTTACTATTTTGTGGCATTTTCAAATTTCCGTGAGCAAACCCCGAATTCTGTGAATGTGTCCGTTTTTTTCGTATCACGGAGAAATCGTGGCTTTACCTATTTGCCTTACAAGATCAACCATCACATCCTCTCTCAGATGAGTGCTATAATGTTTTACCAAATCCTTTTTACAAATTAAGCATACTACTAACCACCCCATTTTATACAAGGTCAGATGAAGTCCTGTGCGTTTTTGTGAGGCCTACTCGTTTTTTTCAAATAGTTACGTTACATCACAAGCCAAACAAAGCCAATTTGCTTGTATATCTGAAGGTAATGACCGCATTTACTCTCCAGGTTCACGACTCAGTCAGTAGACATGTATCTTTCATTGTCAACATGATTGACTGTGATTTAGTAACTATATCTATAGGCACAATTAAAACAAACATAAACGCCACGGGGTCAGTCTGGGGCTGCACATTGTCTACTTTTCAACACAACGGTAAAATAATTACCCCCTGAATTCCCCCACACTTCAAATCATCTAATTCCTATAATTCCCTTCATTCTTAATGCAAAGATTACTCTATATATCAGCAGATGTCAAAATATCAATATACAAACATATGCCATATGTAATCAAATTTCAATTTAATCACCTGTTTTGATTTCTAACAAATACACATATAAGCTGACCTGTTGGCTGGCTTATGTGTACAACTATTTCTGTCTCAGTTAGCCATACGTCCTAGTGGATCAAGACTTGACTGTGCACTATATGATTATTTGAAATTATGTTGATTTGCTCAAGGTAATAACTTTCACTTTTCATGTCAGTTGATCCTACAAAGTGAACGAATTTCTCAGTTGATCCTAAAAAGTAATGAATTTCTAATTACTTTTACCAGAATACACCCTTTCTTTTTGAAGTAAATGCATGTAACAATCAAATAAAATATGTGATGTGATCGGTTTAAACCCTTCACATGGTGATGTTTTTAATATTTGAGTTTTGTAGACAAAAAAAAAACGTTTTTATTCTGTACCTGTGACTTCAACATCAAAAGTTACGAGCAAAGAAGGATTGAAAAAATAATAAAGATATAGTTAAGGGATGGGGTATGAACGTTTGGAGAGTATTTATTGTGGGCACATTAGACATATCGAATTGTATTCTGAATACGAAGAATGTCCTTCTGATATCAAATAATTTTGATTTTTGAAATTCGCAATGTAATACACATTTTATGGCAAATGATTAAAATTGATATTTTGATATTTAACAGTACTCAGTAAACTTTATAAATCTGATGATTTATACTTAAACTGTATGTAGGTGGGATGAAAAGACGATGATCAATTGAAAATTTTGACCTTTTGTATTGAAGATATGGATTTTTTTCCCAAAACACCAAAAAAAATTACCGTACTGACGCGAGTATAGTCCCACCCCGTTTTTGGGTGAACATTTTTCAAAATTGGGGGGTGGGACTATGCTCGAATTTCAAAAAAAAAAAAAAAAAAATTTTATTTTATTTTTTAAAGTTTTTTATTTTTTCGGTTTTGTAGTGTCCCTAGACCTAGACCTAAATGCTAGGTTGACTATGGTTGACCTAAAAAAAAAAAAAAAAAAAAATTCAAGATATTTTGTATTTTAATATGAAAATTGATAATTTGTATTCATGTCATAGTCTATTAATGATTTCAAAATGCATTGAATTTGAATGCATTTTGAAATCATTAATAGATTATGACATGAATACCAAGTATCAATTTTCATATTAAAAATACAAAATATCTTGAATTTTTTTTTTTTTTTTTTTTTTTTAGGTCAACCATGAATGATCCTAGCATTTAGGTCTAGGTCCTGGGACACTCCAAAGCCGAAAAAATAAATAACTTACAAAAAAAAAAAAAAAAAAAAAAAAATTTTTTTTTTAATTTCTGAAATTTTTCGAAAATTTGGGGGTGGGACTTTACTCGAAGGTGGGACTATACTCGCGTCAGTACGGTAGGTCTTTTGGGAAAAAAAAATCCATATCTTCAATATGAAAGGTCAAAATTTTCAATTGATGGTCGGTTTTTCCTCCCAGCTACATACACTTTAAGAATATATCATTAGATTTATAAAATTTACTTCGAGGACTGTTATGTATCAAAAATGTGAAAATATCAAATTTTAATAATTTGTCATAAAATTTGTATTATATCGTTAATTTCGAAAAATGAAAATTATTTGATATGAGAAAGACATTCTTCGTATTCAGAATGCAATTCGATATGTCTGATGTGCTCTCATGTCCCACAAAAAGTACTGTCGAAACGCTCAAAACGCTCATTCCAGATCCCTTTTAGCCTTTAATATTTTTATAAAACAAAATAGCATAATGCAACATGTTAAGGGTTTTCACAGATCACATCACATATGACAAACAATGATGTGTGAGAACATTATTTTCGTCATTTTAATCTGTAAGAGGAAAGTTAAACTCAAAAGTAGTATTATAATGAATCACTGAGGTGTTACAAGTTCAGCATACGCCCCCTGAAGCATCTTTTGACCTCTTATCAGTTCTTCATAAATGCGCAACATGAATTAAGTACAAAAAACAACTCGCCTCAGGGCCCGCCTCAGGGTAGGATTTACTAGAAGAAGTGTCTCTGGATGATGTGTATTTTCCTATATTTTCCTACATTTTGTCAGTACTTTAAATCCTTAGGCAAATGCACATTTACAAATGTTTGTCTCATTAATTTGACTTAATCTGATCAGGCACTTGTCAAGTCATTGTGAACACTATCAACAACAAAAAGTTGAGCTTTATGTGAAATTGACTTGGTCTATTGTTGTCTATCGCCTGATATATGTCTGTCCGTGTCACTTGAGCCTCTGACATATTCCCATGTTACTATCATATCATTCCCTAGCTCATTGTTTACACGCTGATACTTAGCACATGTCTATATGCTTGAAAGTCCAACAATGGGCTATTCCATTTAAAATCCACACTATCCCTGTGGAAGATTTGGTTAAAGTCTTCTACAGAGGGAGTATGAGCTTTGAATAGAATAGACATTCGGGTAACTTCCATTTGAAATACTCACTCCAGTTGTGGCAGATATAGGTAAGGCCATAATACAAGGGGAGTATGGGTTTCAAAATGATTAACCCTGACCAATTACATTTGAAAAACATTATCCCCCTGTGGAATATATTTCCAAAATCTTCCACAGGGGTAGTGTGGATATCAGCTGGAATAGCCAAATGTAAGCTTTTCTGAAAATCCAATTAAAAAAAAAAATTACAAACTGGCTCAACACTAGGTATGCTTGTACTTATTTTAATACATATTTTATGTCAAATATGTTCATTGAATGTCAATTTTAAAGTAGCTTGGTTACTTTATAACCACTTTACATTTCATTTGGAAAGTTTCAACGCAATGTTGCTCCTTATAAAGTACAAGATGGTTGCATATGGCAATAAACCAATGGCACAGTCCTATTAGCTTGGTCGGTAAGGGGCTACACTCTGGTGTGTGATAAGCGTGTGATAGTTTGATTCTGAGCCCCTGCAGTATTCTGTTCTTGTGGAAAACTTGAGCTAGCTTAAAATTCCCCTGGATAAGGCTCTTACTGCTAATTGCCCCGTTCTATCCATACAAAACTTGGGAGGGGGACTGATCCTGGCTGTAATGGTTATTCTATATGTAGACTGGTTAGTGTTCTGTACCTGTATAGAGCCACATCACTGATGATGCTAATTGGTTTATAAGGTGTGTCTTGAGTCATACATAACTGGGGCTGATCCTGGCTGTGATGGTTATTCTATATGTAGACTGGTTGGTGTTCTGTACCTGTATAGAGCCACATCACTGATGATGCTAATTGGTTTATAAGGTGTGTCTTGAGTCATACATAACTGGGGCTGATCCTGGCTGTGATGGTTATTCTATATGGAGGCTAATTAGGGTTCTGCCCATGTATAGAACTGCATCCCTGAATGTTGCTAAATGGTTTATAAGGTGTGTCTGAGTCATACAAAACCAGGGGCTGATCCTGGTTGTGATGGGTATTCTATTTTAGGCTGATTAGGATTCTGTGCCTAAATAAAGTTGCATCCCTGATTGTTGTAAAATGGTTTATAAGGTGTGTCTTAGGTCACAGTGGTCAGCGATTTTCTGTAAAGCGCAATGACCTTACGTGTTTGCACTATTTATTAATCAGTGGTTTCATATAAACTTGTGTAAACCCGAGTACATACTCCTTTACGTCATTTCCTTATTATTATCTATTGAAAATACTTTGAGTGATAGAGTTACATAGCTATTCAGATTATAGTACCACCCTCTTGAGAATTACACATCACAACATAGGCCTACTGCTACAAATACATTCTCATTATCAATACACCAAACATCCCGTCAACCGATGTCAATGTACTTCTTCGGTTAATGTTCAGAGACAATGAAACAAACGATTCATTGATGGAACATTTCCAGAATGCTACTAGACTAACACATGTGTAACATTGTGCCCCTCCTATTCAAGTGGTATACCGCAGGGAAATAGGGATTGATTCAGTAAGGAAACCAAACTCTAATAGATCAATGTGCTTGTGTGTGTACATTAATGTTCTGCATGCTGCTACAAGTTTCATGTGAGTGAGCCGATGCACTCGGGAGATTTCACCCGAAAATGATCTGCCACACCAACAGGCCAATATATTTGGTTAAGGGATCTAAAATGAGCGTTTATTGCGTTTCGACAGTATTTTTTGTAGACATGAGAGCACCTCAAACCTATCGAATTGCATTCTGAATACTGAAGCATGTCTTTCTGATATCAAATAATTTTCATTTTTGAAAATCACAATATAATACAAATTTTATGACAAATTATAAAAATTGATATTTTTCAAATTTTGATATATAACAGTCCTCGAAGTAAATTATATAAATCTAATGATATATTCTTTGTGTATGTAGCAGGGAGGAAAAGCCGACAGTCAATTGAAAATTTTGACCTTTCATATTGAAGATATGGATTTTTTCCCAAAAGACCTTTTTTTTGTGGGTGTTTTGGGGAAAAAATCCATATCTTCAATACGAAAGGTCAAAATTTTCAATTGATCGTCGGCTTTTCATCCCACCTACATACACTTTAAGTATAAATCATCAGATTTATAAAGTTTACTTCAAGTACTGTTAAATATCAAAATATCAATTTTAATGATTTGCCATAAAATGTGTATTAAATTGCTAATTTCAAAAATCAAAATTATTTGATATCAGAATGACATTCTTCAGATTTCGAATGCAATTCGGTATGTCTGATGTGCTCTAATGTCCCACAATAAATACTGTCCAAACGTTCATACCCCAGCCCTGAAGTTCATCATCTGTACTATTAATACCAAACCAATGTATTACAATTGCTCCGTAACCTCATCTGGAAAGAAAACGTTCCTTTATAGATCTTCAGTTACTTGGAACAAGCTTCCTCCCAATCTTTGTGTCAATTTTAATTCAATGAGTTTGGGCGGATTCAAAAATGCAATTGGTCTGTAAGTTTTGTATAATAATTTGAGCTCAACATTGCTACATTTTGCTTTGTATCATGTTTGGTTCTTTCATTTTGTATAATATATATTTCTTATTTTGTTATTATCATGTTCATGTATATATAATTATAATCAGGTCTTCCAGGGAGACCAGGAGTACATTTGTATTGATGGAATTTCCTGAATAAATAACTAAAAACTGCTGTCTGTTCACAGAGGTGCAATAGTACCCATCCGCCCGGTGGGTAACAATGTTACGACAGTACAAGTTATAAAAATGTCCAGAGCTCAAGCTTAACCCTGCATATATGGACACTATACTGGTCATCTAACAACATTTCTAATTGGTTGATAACTTGAAATGCTCAATAATGACTAGGCTTTAAACTATTTATGGTCAAACTTGCATTTGCAGATGATCTTATTAATACCCTCCTTGATTGGTTAAAAATTGGACACAATACTCATTTTAGCCAATCGGCAGATAGTTCTCACTGTGTTAACTTTCCTATCAAGTAGCCCGCTGTCTTAGACTGGGTCAATTGCTGTAGCTCTTATGTCTTCTAGCTTTTTAGCATGTCTGGCTAACTTTTTTTTACATTTGTTTATGTATATTATCTTATTACTTATTGTGTTTTTAAGTAGTATATCTGTCTCCGATTCTGTTTTACAAGGCTCAAATTTACAACAACACTCCCAGGTAAGTAACATCCATGTTAAATACAACTTGCATTAAACATTTACTAGTCACAATTGCCAATAACAAGTGCCCAAATAAAATCCTCTGAATGCTGGGCTAGTACTTGTAACTTGTTACAATCACTGCCCTGACTGGCTAGTACCAATAAGAAGTTCAGATACAAACCTGCTCTGCAGCTTGTGCTTTGCAAGGGTTAATAATCATTAGGGCACAAGTACTTTTGAAGTGAAACAGGAATTAAAAAAAAAGTAAAGAATCGCATCCGACTAATATCATACTTGACAAACAATGCAACTTGCAGTGATTAAACACTAATGTTGTGGTCTGTCTACAACATGGTTGCATTGTCTACAGTTTGCCAGTACAATGCGCTCATACTAAACAGTTATGTACTTCACAGTGAGGTTTAAACTTATCGTCATTAAGTAATGTATTCATGTGAATGTGTAAGCACATCATCACAATCCATTACTTGTATAAAATTATCAACACAAACGCCATGTAATGGCACTTCCAGTTGAGTAACTGAAAGGTCCAGCGATGACAATATGCAAGAAACAATTGTTTGCAATACATTGTTTGCAGTATTAATGTTCTGCAAGTCTACTCTATTATAGGTAAAGACCTATAATGCGCATCAAAAGTGTTGGTGCACTTTGATTAGGGTAATGTTAATAAGTCCCCCATTCTCCAATCCCCAATCAATGTTGAATCCTGCAAATTTTGTTCATGCGTGCCAAGTACTACCCGACATTGATTGGTATGGAAAGGGGAGGGTTGGGAGGTTAGTGCTGAGTTTAGGCTCGACATCAAAAAAAGCAGTATTTCAGCACAGGGTTTCTGAACACAAGAGAGAGCACTCTCCTGTAGGAGTGCATATGAAATCAGCTGAACACTCCTTTGATCCGTGTATGTGAGGTCAAAGTGTTGGACAGTGACTCAAGGCGGTACCAGCGAGGTGTCAAAGAAGCTGTGTACATCGTAGCCTACAAACCAGACCTCAACAAAGACCAGAGGCCCACCCCCTACAAAAAGTTACTTGGGTCAAGTGGTTTGGGTTCATTGCCCAGATCATGTGTCCCGAGTAGCAGTACGCCATCCACTACTACTCCCAACCCCAGAGCGGAAGAAGTGATGTTCGGAGCCATGGCAATTTTACTTGTAGGTCAAAATTTACTCTGCTTGTGTGAATAAGTTTTTGTCTACATTAGGGTTTTTCAGCACATTAAAAATAACAGAAATAAGGCCACAGCACAGTGCAACATTTGTGCAATAGGTGTCCCAATAACTTTTGATGAGCATTATTATACCCTCTGGAAGTGCTCACAGTTCATGTCAAGTCTGTGACGTCCATCAGACTGAAAGGTTTGAGCCACTTTTTCCAAGTTATAATGATACAGTGGGATTGTCTCTCCCCAGGCTAAGTTTTGCTGCACATACTACTATCCAATAACATGTCCATACATAATAATAGAAGTTTTAAAATTTGATATTGACAAAGGCTCATCGACATAGTGGCTTACAGGCTAAATGTGAATCTCAATCTTGATCTGTATCATTTTTAATGTATGTGACATGGAAATTAAGCTCTTCCAATTAAAATCCACACTACCCCTGTGGAAGATTTTGGAAATATCTTCCACAGAAGGAGTGAGAGTTTCAAATGGAATTAACACATTCACAGCTCCATTTGAAACTCACTCTCCCTCAGAGGAAGATTCAGGTTGAATCTTTCTCAGAGGGTGAATGAAGTTGCTTAATGTGTTCATTCCATTTGAAATGCATACTACCCCTGTGGAAGATATTTCCAAAATCTTCCACAGGGGTAGTGTGGATTTTAAATGGAATAGCCCAATGGGAATGACCAGTGTAGCCATATTTAGCCTTGGGGTTCAGAGTGGTAACACTTTCTGCTGGTAAAATTAGCCTGTCATTGACAAATTGGGGCTATTCCAGAAATTAATTGCACCCTTTACAGAAGACAGGGGATTCCCAACTAGTTTAGCCTGTGTTCTCCATAGGAATTCCAAAGGAAAATAATCTTTTAGCAGCGGGAATTCCCAAAAATGTATCATGCTTATTTCAAATGACTAAAGAAGTGATGAGATTTCCCAAAATTTTGAGAAATTATACATTTTTTCTGTTCCAGGAAATCCTAATTTTTCAATGGAATTTTCCCCAAACTAGTAGTTCCCAAATGTTTCTCAATGAAATTCTGCTCTAGGAATTCCTGACTTTGTAAAATAAGAAATCAATAGGGATGTCCTGTCGCAACTGGAACGAACAGATGCCTGTAATACCATTTTTTTCCAATGTGCATTACCAGACTTCTTTTTTCAATGTGCAGCAAGTAGAGTGAACAGTTTGCAGCTTATTGTGGTTTTAAACATCTTATTTGTCAAAGTTTAGTGGTTTAAACCTTTGATCACAGCACAAAAATTTGCGTTGACACGTTGACTTTCATCAGCAGACTGGCAACCACTCTACGACCATATTTTGGGGTCAAGTGTCCAAAAAATTTGCTGACCACTATGTGGGCTGCCAGTCTGCTGACATTTACTACCAACACAGATGAACTTTCATTCTAATCTTATTTTCAAAACTTTCTGACAGAACTGGTCACTATTACTATTAGCATTTGTGAATTGACCGGCACAGTCAAGTATTTTGCTTCAGGGTAGATCATCTTCAATCACCTTGAATTTCAACTTAATCCATCCCGGGATCCATCCTCTAAAATAATGTCTATAAATTTTACATGGACATATTTGTAGTAAAACCTGCGTATTCACATAGCCTTTGAGCTGATATGACTACAAATCATGATTTATTGAGCTTTGTGTCAACTTCATGGACAGCACACATATGTGACCATCAACCAGCGGAGGATTATGACTTACGCACTCAATCCCAGCTGTGACAGTAAGATCCACCAAGACATTTTTTTCAAGGTAGTTTTCTTCATGTAAATTGTCATTATTACCATCATGAGAACCTGTGATAGCCAATTTACCACAAAACTTACAGAATTTGTCTGTTGAAGAATGCAATTAATGTCTGGCCCAGATAAAGCATGATTTAGGCTGTTCCAGTTGAAATCCATACACACCATTTGGAAGACATGATCTGAACCTTCCATGCTGGGAGTGTGGATTTCAAATGGAGTTACCTAAATGAGGGACTGTATTTTAAATCTACACCCCCTGTGTGGAAGATTAAGATCATGTATTCCATAGGGGGTGTAAGATTTTTAAATGGAATAGCACTTTGTAAGCAGGTTCTTCAGCAACCTTGAATCTCCACCTTAATTCATTCTTTATGTAGGCCTAATGGTGTCATATAAAGACCTCACAAAAAGTAGCGCAGCCGTCCAACGCAGCCGTAATGCTATTTGTCCAATTCTGTCAATATTAACGACACAGCATTGTTTTTAAGGAAAACCCCTGAATTTAGAAGTTGCACTTACAGCAATTAATGCTTATAAAACCTGCCATTATCTTTGCTGTAGGCGTATTCAAATCAATACAATGTACGGTAACTTTTAATTTCAGGTTTTTTTCTTTAAAAATACTGCTGTGTTGTTAATACTGAATTTGAAAATTGTGTGAAGTGGGTATCAAAAGAAGCGTACATACACTTTCTAAGTTAAAAAATTGTGCATATGATGATATGATTAACCCTAACTCCGCTGAGGCTTTTTGGTGGAACGGAAGGAAAGAAGGAAGATGAAAGAGAATTTTCATTTACTCGGGTGCGGTTTATAACCCCTGACCCCTCAGGTGCTAGACACGCTCACAGCCATACCTTGCCACGGGGGATTGCCGTGGCCAGCCAAGCTTTCCGTCACCATATGTGCTTTCGCATGATGATGCAATCGAATCATGTGGAATATTTGCAGTTTCTTGTTTTTGTAGCTTTTGGTAGAGTTAGGATTAATAGTTTTGAAGCTGAGACGTATTTGTAAACGGCTGTGTTACTTTTTGTGTGGTCTCTAGAATGACCATCATTGTTGCATTAAGCCTTGGCATTTTGATTACACTACATATGACTAACATGATTTATGAATTAGCTTTTAGCCACATCATGTGGCGATTCAAGGCTATATAGTACATGCTTTTTTGGTGTTCTTTAATAAATTAGATTTTAGATGACAGCTTTGATCCAATTCTTCTTTGCCAATTTATGAAGATTAGTGGGTCTAAAACACTGACCATGTTGTTGTGTCATGACAGAAAAGTTTTGCGGCTGGCCTTGAATTATTTCATCGCTACATTCTACGATCTATGCAACCATCTGTTTGACTTATTTTTTTACCAATGTAGAGTACCCAACTTAATAAGCCGTGAATATGGCTTGCAGGCCTTTGTCCAGAGAGAGGGCCATCACATGCCCTTACTAGGTATATCAAGACATTCGTTCTGTTGTGGTTTTGGCACACAAGTTTGGACAAAGCTTCATACCAAGTTATCATAGTTGAAACAATAAGCTGATAATGTTGCACTTAAGGCATGCCGCCATCTGGTAAATTCCTTCCAAAACATTGTGAGGCCTTTAGTGGTCAAATTTTGTGACAAGCTGTTAATATAACTTGATTGAATCATCTTGACCCACTCCCTATCCCTGAAGTGTAGTGTTGATTATTACTTAATGTAATCTGAGACAATAAAGTAAGTGACATGATTATATTGTATGTTTTAATTAATGTGGCTTACCAGAAGCAAAACATATTTGTATCTAACTAAGGAAGTTTCATCCCCTTAATGCTCTGCGTAGGCTTCAACATAAAACGTTTTGAGATATTTTCTCAAAATATCATGAGCTATCTCAAGAACCACTGAACCAATACCACTCTTGTTTGTACTCATTTTAATGCATCTTTTATGCTGATGCCAAATATGGTCATGAAAATATACAATTCTGAAATTTTGAATTTTTAAAGAAAATTTTGTCGTCTGCCATCGACACCCAAGTGGAGAGGGGTAATTTCACATGGTAAGTGAGAAGAATATGAGATTCAAAACCTCAATTTTGATATGGTCAAAGTGGGAATCATACTACACCACTTATTTTGCCAAGTTTTTTGGAGATTTGCTGCAAACTTAGCTAAGAACAATGAAAAATCAAACATTTTTTCAAGATTTTTTGAGGAAAATTGAAAAAGCACCCATTCTATAATCACTCCAAAGAGCCCGACAATGCTACGCAAATCTGCCACATATCCAAATCCCCACCTCTAAGAACCCCAGGCTAAGCTATCATTTCTAATCATTCTTACTTTTCCAATACCAATACCACTCTTGTTTGTACTCATTTTAATGCATCTTTTATGCTGATGCCAAATATGGTCATGAAAATATACAATTCTGAAATTTTGAATTTTTAAAGAAAATTTGAAACTTGTCGTCTGCCATCGACACCCAAGTGGAGAGGGGTAATTTCACATGGTAAGTGAGAAGAATATGAGATTCAAAACCTCAATTTTGATATGGTCAAAGTGGGAATCATACTACACCACTTATTTTGCCAAGTTTTTGGAGATTTGCTGCAAACTTAGCTAAGAACAATGAAAAATCAAACATTTTTTCAAGATTTTTTGAGGAAAATTGAAAAAGCACCCATTCTATAATCACTCCAAAGAGCCCGACAATGCTACGCAAATCTGCCACATATCCAAATCCCCACCTCTAAGAACCCCAGGCTAAGCTATCATTTCTAATCATTCTTACTTTTCTTCTCCTTCATACTAGATTGCCCATGAGGTGAGTACTTGTCAGCGAGTCGTCCAAGCTGCGTCGTCGCCGCCAACTGTAGCAATTTCTCTGGCTGCGTCAGTCTGGTAGGTCTCATCACGCTCCCTGATCCAGCGGCTCCTCCTGCGTTCACCACACCCGACGATCCTCCTCCTCCCATGGCGGTATTCCCTCCTCCTCCTGGTGGATTGATCTTGTCCATTGATGGGATAGTGCTGGACTTATTACTTGGTTGTTTGCTGAGGTGGATGTGTCCTGGCATCTAAAGCACCTGTACTTTGGGTAGTGGATGTGGAAAGAGTTGTGAAGCTATATCGCCACCGAGGTGGGGTTTGGCTGGCATACCTGTCGGGAAAAGAGAAAAATGAGCGTTGGTTTGTCAAGAAAGAGGAGTGGTGTGTTTAAGTGTCTTTGATGAAATATGACAATCTTGGTATAAAGTGAATAATGGTGGAAACACTGAGTTAATTTCATAAATCTTTCAATATTGGGAGAAAATACTACTTACTTTTAACTTTTAAATAAAGAATTCAAATTATTTAAAAAAACCAACGATTTGCCAGTCAAGTGAGTGTCATTTAAACTTATTCCTACTCACTGGGTGTAGCATGATAAACTTAGATAATCAATGATACCTTCAACATTTTGTCTGGTTTTCAGTGTGAACATTAATATAGTCCATATGCCTTCCACGAGGCAGTAATTTAGATGTTGTCTTTTAAAAGTATACATTTTGAGAACGGATATTACACAAGGAATCCAACTAGCCTAACAGATTCCTGCAAAAATGAGCAGTTTTTGAGCAAATCACAAAATTTGATTTTACTTAACTGCCTCGAGGAAAGCATATGGACTATATACAGAATGTGCTGCACAGCATAAGACAATATTTCTTGCGAGTCATAGAATAATAGTGCAGTTCAAGGAATCAGTGCATACTATGGTCTTTGCAATCGGATAAACAAGTAAAACAAATCTGTCTTGAGTACAATGCTTATAAATTATCATCATCTGAACATTGACAACAAACCTTAGCTTACAAGTGTCAGTAAGTATTGGGCTATTCCAGTTGAAATCCACACTCCCTGTGGAAGATTTTGGAAATAACTTCCAAAGGGGGAGTATGTTTTTCAAATGTAGCTGGTCAGGGTTAATCATTTTGAAACCCATACTCCCTCTGTATTATGGCTTTACCTATATCTTCCACAACTGGAGTGAGTATTTAAAATTGAAGTTACCCAATTGTCTATTCTATTCGAAACTCATACTCCCTCTGTGGCAGACTTTAGCTAAATCTTCCACAGGGGTAGTGTGGATTTTAAATGGAATAGCCCATTGTCAATTAACTTTAAAACAAGAATCCCCGACCAGAAAAGCTTAATATCACTACGCTATAAAGCTACAAAGAATCCCTGAACCATTCCAAAATACCTGCTACAATTGCAGCAGGTATTACACCTTGCTTTGTTCAGCGTAGTTTTATCTTACTTTAATTTTATCTGCTGCACACATAATAGGGCTATTCACACCGAGTACATAATCAGTCACTTACGCATTCAATAATCATCTGGTCATGTAACATGTACATCAACAGGCGATGTCTTTTTACTTTGACAAATAGTTCTGTATCAGCGTCAGTGTGAATACCCCATCGTAGACTCATTGCCAAAAATGTCTCAAGCTTCATATGTATATCTCACACAAAGAAACTGTAACAGGTTGTTTAAAGTACCCAAACTCACACAGCCTAATGCAACCCTGAGCTGGATATGATGACCGCAAGCATTTGGCCACTTACTAAAAGCACTGTCCCAAACCTTTCGCCAATACTTCTTGATATGATTGAATAAGTCAATCATATAGTACATTAATAACATAATGCAAAAGGTTCGTGAAAGGCACTTTAACAGCTATTTCAGTTATTATTATATTAAATAATTTAAGCTTTGCACTGTTATAGCTTTTACGACGAAATGCAGATACCAAGCCTTTTTGAAGGACACCAAGCATAGGCCAAAGAACTAATGAACAGTATGCTCGCAAAAGCCACATTTTTTGCCAAGCTCATCATGCCCATTTTAAAAGAGTTAATCAAAGTGACACATTTGGACAGTGCATGTGAAAATGAAGAATCACTACTTGTATTAACTTGTATTAAAATGTTACTAAGATTGTAAACATCAATTACTATGTGCACATGTGCAGTACTAATACTTAATGTACAAGGTACAGAGCCTCCCTCTCTTTCAAATCCTAGCTGAAATGGGGAAATGTGGATTTCAAGTTTGTGGATTAAGTTTTTAACATATATATGTGTGTACTCAACTACAGTGAACATATTTATCATGTTATCCAATGTACTTTTATTTGAATTAACGATGGTTGCACAGTCCACATATACAAATCTACACATGTGAAAACCAACATTGAACAATACTTAATATTTATTATAATAGCTAAATATATTCCGGTTTAAAAACTACAATTCTGATTCATCAGTTCGGGTCAATTTTGCTGGTCCCATTTGCAACATGAAACCTCAAAATATATGGGTCTAGAAGGATTGTGTTTTTAATGAGGATCTAGAAATGAATGTATCATATTGATATGATTTCCCCATATGACAAATACCATAAACCATCCCTTTATAAACCTGTTATAAAAGTGCCTTACACAATTCATCAAACCAAAATGGCTTTACAGAGCAGAAATTTGATGGCCCTCTACAGTTAGTTTTTTAATATAAAGGTGATGGTTTATCTGTGGTTTGCCCTATAGGCATACTTATGATGTTGATGACCAGAAACTACATGTACAATATTCTCAAAATTTGCAAATAATGTGCCACAGTGAACTGTTTTTCATCTAATTTGGTGCAATTTTTCTGATGAAAACAGACCCCGACAGAGACTGATTACTTCAAACTAGTACACATACATCTCTGACCTTACGAAACGCTTCATTGTTGGTACAGATATGTAAGTAGCAAACAGTGCTGGCTGGTTAAAATTTTTAAAAACTTGTGTAAAATTGATCAAAACATCAAACCAAAATGGCTTTACAGTGCAGAAATTTGATGGCCCTCTACAGTTAGTTTTTTAATATAAAGGTGATGGTTTATCTGTGGTTTGCCCTATAGGCATACTTATGATGTTGATGACCAGAAACTACATGTACAATATTCTCAAAATTTGCAAATAATGTGCCACAGTGAACTGTTTTTCATCTAATTTGGTGCAATTTTTCTGATGAAAACAGACCCGACAGAGACTGATTACTTCAAACTAGTACACATACATCTCTGACCTTACGAAACGCTTCATTGTTGGTACAGATATGTAAGTAGCAAACAGTGCTGGCTGGTTAAAATTTTTAAAAACTTGTGTAAAATTGATCAATCTTTGCCCAAAATAGTCAAATTTTAAACATTTTTTTGGGGGAAAAGCCTATCTCTATGTCCCTTTCATGGTGGCACCACCACAAAGTATAAATAATCTGAAAGCGAAGAGATACAATTCAACTTTTTGTTGTGTCAATGGTGAGAGTTAGTACAGTATGATGTGCTGAGCTCCTAAACGACTCAAGATAGTGAAACCTAAACCAACTGTGAACTAAAGTGGCACTAAAAATGAGCACTAGTCTGTGTTATTATTATAAGCCATCTACTTGTTAATGCTGTGCCTCTTTATCGATAATGCTACACAATCCTTCCCTCACCAATACGATTTCCAAAACTTTGTTGCATGCCTCGGAATGAGGCACTAGAGAGCACTTTTCTCTTCTTCTTTTCAATTTTACTACTGGCTGGCAATTCATTGACAGTGTCTACTTCTCCCGTGTATTGAAGCTTTTCCCAATCATCTGGATAAATTTCTGTATCTGCCGCTAAGGCAACTTCGAACGGCTTTAGGAGGATAAAAACAGGCAACATAATCATATTTCAAAATGACAATCAACATGGCATTAACCATAAATGCTATGCAAAAGTACTTTGCATCATATCAAATTGATATGATCCACATAATAGCTTTTTAAAACTCAGATTTGACACAACTGAATCATCATTTAATGCCTTGATATTTATACCAAAAAAAAAAACTACATCGCCATAAAACCCCATGATAATCTTCTCTGGTGAAATCTTTGCGATAAGTTTTCAGCATACCTATCTCCCACGATGACAAGTGCTATCAAATATTAATACACACATTCATGTGATCAGCGGATTGTATACGCTTCCAAATTCCATGGGAATCCAACCCACGATTTCAAATCCGCTGCGATCGTGCTTATAGGGTAATTTGAGCATGCATGCTGTTGTGCTGGGACTTGAGGTGATCTGATCTGTAGTTGTTTTGTACCTCGTAATCGTTACAAGGGTTCAGACACATTCTCTTACATCCATCTTTACATGGCAAAAAGGCGCATCTTGAAGTACGTTCCCAATATCATACTTTTCTTTCATTTAGTGCAGATCTGTATCATTTTATGGCCTTTTATTTTGAAGATGAGTGAAAAATAACAAAATCATGCAACATTCTTTCTCTAAACATGAATTGAACTAACTAATTTTGCAACTTTGGTCTGGAATTGATATAACTATTTTGTAATGCAATATTTTGTATCTTCTATTTCTTGGATACCCATGTGTATACTAGACATTTACTTTACTTGGTCGTTCAAATTCTCGACTACATCTGTTGCGATGGTTTGTAATATCTTTCCCAAACAATGGACACAAGTATAAGTATGATATTGGGAAAGTTTGAACTTCAAGGTAGCATAATTTAACATTATATTAATACAATTTTAACATACTTTGCTTTGTGACACAATGTGGTCCTTGTAGGTCAAAGGTGAAGAATGTGAAATTGAAATGTGGGTAAGAAGAAGGAGCCAACGACAATAATGTAGATTAAGACAATGAACAACTGACATGATCTTCTATGTAACTTGAGTATTCTGCACCTGTGATTATTTTAACACTTTCAAGCTTACGCCGCCCGCCACACAAGTAAATAAGGATAATAAATAAATGTTCAAAATGGCCTCCTCTAGATGGCTTGAGTGGATCAGAACTTGTCAAAGATGGAACACACCGATACACATTACAGCATTACACAATTCCGGGACACAATTGTAAGGCACCGCATCTGGTTAGGTCCTATAGCATTATCAGTGCCCATCTAGGCACCAATGACTCTTTTTGTCATACCCTGGTGATGTAATAAATGGTATCAAGCATAATAACTAACATTTGCATTGTGTTAATCGCTTTTCAATAAAACAACAAATGAAAGCAATGTGCAAATGTACAGGGTATGATAGAAAGAGCTATCAGTATCTATATCGGGGCACCAATAGTGCTATAGGACCAAATAGGATGTTGTGGCTAAAACACATAGAGGCCGTCGGCCTTTTCCACGGGATCTGCCATCTTGTGGGTACTGCCGTTCTGCATGTCATGCGTTAAACATTACGCCCTTGATTACGCGGAAGTCGCAGCGCGTAACGCACCTCTTCAGTCAAGCGTCAACGCGGTGATCTTAGCAACAAGGCACTCCGCACCCACAAGATGGCGGCGTTGACGCACAATGACTACCTCTATTTGGTTTATATGCTTATAGTAATGTTCATTTTTAGTAGTCTAGAGTAGGTCAAATGTTGAGCCAAATATTGGGTACAATTTTTGGGGTAAATGTGCCATTCCAGACTGCATTTACCACCTTTTAACTTGAAGCGAAACAAAACTATAGTCACACAAAAGCTTACCTGTGTTAAATTGTCTGGCAAGAAGAGGCTCGTAGACATGGGCTGAAAACGCTTCATAAGTGCACGGTTTCCTATGGTTCTTAACAATGGTTTCCAGGTACTTGGATCTTTCTTCATAGCTGAGAGGTTATATGGTTAAGGAAGATATATCCCAGTTGATATGTATACACATATTATTACAAGAGCAGTTGTTGCATAAGGGGCTGTGCAATAATTATGAGCCCTGGGGGAGGGTAAAATTGGGGGGGGGGGGGCAAGAAATTTTTGGCGAGCCGAAAGGGGGGGGGCAAGCAATTTTGCGATTTTTGGCACACATTCATGGGGCGCCTTTTTAATAAAACGCTCTAAAAAGGCTTAGGAAAACAGTACGGAAACGCTTAAATATGCAAATTTTCCTGCTCGCTGCGTTCGCAACATACATCGAGACCATTTAAGGTTTGCAAATTGGGATCCCAAAACTTTAGCAAGTGTAAAGGGTTGGGGGAGGGGTGGGGGCAAAGCTTTTTGGCGGGCCGAGGGGGGAGCGAGTTTTGGCGGGCCGAGAGGGGGGCAAGCGATTTTTGGATGAGCTGTTCGAAATTTTACCCCGGGGTAAATAATTATTGCACAGCCCCTAATGTCACATTAATCTAAACTGCATTAATTTGAACGAGGTACATTTCACCATATTGGTTTTCATCCTCCATATATACAAGTTTACCTGCATCATTTATTGTACGGTACCAAACAAAAACAACAAAATTCTCTTCCTATATCTTGTAATATAAATTGAATAAAACTGTGTCACTCTTATCTTATTTATTGAAAGTTCTAGTAAAGTTGCTGAGACAATCCAGGGATTCACCAGTTCTTCATCCATGCTTGAAAATATTCTAAAGTTGTCTAATATATGTACCACTAATAGTAAGCAAACAACATGCCTCTTAACAACAACACAAGTAGCTACTAAAGTATATTTACATTATTGACTTGCTATCTCTTCTGCATTTTGAAGTAGTCTTCTTCAATGGGATGATTTATCTTGTACCTCCAGTTATATTATGGGACCAAACCAATTTGGTTCCTTGGTCATTCCAATGTACAAAGTATAGGACCGCCATTAGCCTTTTCGAAATATGGCGTACACATTAGAAGGGCAGTCTTAAATATGGGTAAAACCCGGCAAATTCAAAAGACTACCCATTTCGTGCAGCGCCATCCTATTGTGCGATATTGTGTTAGAGACTGAAATCAGATTTCTAGGAAACCCTAACCTGAACCCTAAAAAGAACCAATTTGGTTATGATATATACTTCAAACATGAAACACCTATGGATATTTTATACCACAATGCCCAAAAATCTTTTTCCTACCCTGGGGTTTAATCAAATGTATTGAAAATTGTAAATAGTTTGATTAACTCGTAATAGGTGGGAATTGTTACGCTTTTACCAATATGCAGAAAAGTGGACCCTTGTTGAAGAAAGTCGATGACGTATAGGCCTAATACTTGAATTAATAATTTGTAATGTTCCTGCCAAGATGTCGCAAGACAATTCTCAAGATAAAGTATATTGATATTAATCCACAATGTTATAATCTGTGACATTTAAAAACATTGGGCCAATCCATTTAAAGTCCATACTCCCTGTGGAAGATTGTGGAAATATCTTCCACAGAGGGAGTAAAAATTTCAAATGGAATTAGCATACTAACCAATTTTATTTGAAAATCACTGACCCTCTGACACAATTTCAAATGGAGCTGCCTAATGTGTTCATTCCATTTGAAATTCATACTCCCCCTGTGGATGATATTTCCAAAATCTTTGACAGTGGGAGTGTGGATTTTAAATGGAATTTAACTGGACTCCAAATGTCCATATTTTCTTGAAGTAAAATAAATCCTCCCACACTGCCATTCTCAAAGCTGGCAATCCTGAATACTTGTTTCTATGCTCTTAAATTCTCTCTCTCAGGCCATCATCATAATCCCTAAATCATGTAATGTATGCAACAGTTCCTATTAAATTCTGCAATTAATAAATTTTTCGGGAAAAAATATTTGTTACGCATGTCAAGAGTTTGATGTAAGTGTTAACTCTACTGGGAAATTACAAAAACGTGTAAAATTATATGCATACTTCAACATGTATTGAAATACGATGAAAAGCCGAGTCAATGCGGTTTTTTCTTTCTCAGCTATTTCAATAGCTATGATATCTATAAAAGATGTGTATCAAAACCGGGATAACCAATTGCAAATAATGAAAACCTTGTAATGTAAAAGAATTTATAAAGAAGTTGAATATCGCCGGCCACAAGAGGCAAGTAAATTACTTGGTTGGCCCTCGCGAGATTACCGTGAATATGCAATCTTTTTGTCAAAACAGACATATTCTACACAATCTTGCAAAGCCATCTTTACTTGTAAAACTTGCTCACTCTAGGGTAATCTTGTAAATACATGCCATAAGCATGGAACAAATTTTTTGATAGCTTGAATAGTTCATCTGCCATCTATTCCGTCTCCGAGGACCTGCGCTCATAAGACTAGGCTTTTAGACTTGACAAATAATTTGTCATGTTGGCGTTCTCCCAGGATGCGCGTAAGGTCAATAGTGACATGCGAAAAGCTGATTTTCAGGAATGAAATTTAGTCACTGGAGAACGCTGCGAGGAAATTGACATAGCTTTGCTATTCAGCTTGAAAAATGAAATAATCAACAACTGGCGATAAATTCAGACACAGAGGTATTCCTGTTTATTACCGACTATCTTGTTATGATTGACACAATATCCTATTGAGAGCGGTTCAAACGACACATATTTGCATATAGAATACCGGGCCAGTTATTGGTGTATTCCCTAATTACTTTGGGTCATTACACAGAGTCAAGCATCCACAACTTAATTTTGTCACACAAAAAAAATCTTTTCTTTGCTCACAATAGACAAAAGTAACACCATTTGGCAGACAACTCGATACAAATCTGATTATAATTCATAGTGTAATTATGACAGGACTTGCAATCTTAAAAATACTGAAAAATAGACGAGTCTCTTCCACGGAATTACGGCTTATAATGTTAACTCTACTTCTATCAGTGTTAAGCTGGATTTGTAGTAATTGCTTGCAATGAGAGACTGAGTTTCAACAAGTGACGTATCATTTCTTGTTTTGGAAAGAATGACTTTATTCATAGCTTAAATATCAATTGAGTGTGGCTTGCGAGTGGAGAACAATTTCAGCTTCAACCGACAATCACCCATCATTAACATTCATACTAATTAGTTAATACATTTTTGAACCACCAAAACTGCTTTTTTCAAGTATTTTATAACCACTTTCTGAATTGGTCTCCAACTTGAAGAATGGGAAGTGAATCAAACTCAATCAAATGATCATGCACCAAATTGGTTGCTTTCTTTGATAAATTCAATTATAGCACCCAAATATTAGAGGACTTTGGGTGTTTTTTCCTTTGAATAAATTGATATTGGGCTATTTGATCATCACCTACTGCCACCTTGGTCTGACAAATGATGGCAACCCAGCACTCAGGCCAAAAACTTCAAGGAAATAAGGTATTCATTGTAATACCTAAGCTTTCTTTGATAAAATTGGTTAAAGCATCCAAATATTAGGATTTTGGGTGTTTTTCTCCCTAATTAGGAATTGGGCTACTTGACCAATGCCCAAATTGACCTTGGCTTGACAAATTATGGCAACCCTGAACTCTGACCAAAACATTCAATGAACTTTTGTGATATCTAAGTTCTAGGTTCCCCTGAAGAGAGCAGTCAACAAAGTCAATCACATAAAGTCCATCTTATTTCGTAGTGTCTACATCTATTCCCTTTAAATCATGACTGGCAGATATAGCGGCTTAAAAAAAGTCCATGTCTGTCCATTTTCTAAAGGTTGTGGCAAAGAAAAAGACAGTATAAATAGGATTAGCTTACAACTAGTAATAAAATCAGGCTGGAGACTATTATTCATTCATGAAGGCTGACTGTGGCTGAAGTAGATCATTGAACTGCTCAGTAGCAGAGCCATCTGTTGTTCCTTTGTCGGCCACAGCCTAAAATATACACCAACTATTGACACAACAAGTGCTACATTATGGTTATCAAGACAATTGTACTGTGTTGTTGTGAATTTCTTTAGCAAAATAAGGAAATACAATGCAACTGGTTTCTAAATAGTATTTTTGTTGGGCGGTATTCTTACCTGAAGTGGCAATGGTGAATATCTTTTCCCGCCCTAAGATAATGATGTCCGTGTTCTCATATAAGACAAAAACAACAAGACCACTGTTTAAGTATCTATGACAAGACACAAACAACACTCAAAAATCACTTATGATAACAAAATCATAACAGTTTGGACATAAATGACTCAAAATTATGTAGACAAAATATGGAGCAACACAAGTTAATGTAAAACATTGCAAACAAATGATTGGTGCGCCATAAGACAATTCATACAACCTATTATTTTCATCAAGTTGCAGGGCCATGACGAGGCTATAGACTCATAACTATTGTTTTGAGTTCAACGTGAAATATGACACTTTAAGATTAGCTATACCGATGTTCTTCCCATACACTCAGGGGAAGGCACCCCCTGAATTTTAAGACAGCTTATACCGATATTCTTCCCATACACTCACAGGAAGGCACCCCCTGAATTTTAAGACAGCTTATACCGATGTTATTCCCATACACTCACATGAAGGCACCCCTGAATTTTAAGACAGCTTATACTGATATTCTTCCCATACACTCACAGGAAGGCACCCCCTGAATTTTAAGACAGCTTATACTGATGTTCTTCCCATACACTCACAGGAAGGCACCCCCTGAATTTTAAGACAGCTTATACCGATGTTCTTCCCATACACTCACATGAAGGCACCCCCTGAATTTTAAGACAGCTTATACCGATGTTCTTCCCAAACACTTAAGGAAAGGCACCCCCTGATTTCATAACTGTTCCTCACCTAGAATTCCATATAACATGTAGCACTTCAGGACATGTTACAGCTTCCCTGGTTACAGCGAACACCATCAGGGAATTCTACACACTGATAAATAGGTCACAATATGACACCCACACACAGGAGATAGAACAAGTCGACAGTGACGGGAGTGATGACATTATTAAAGATATTGTTGACTTGAAGTGGCTCATTTTGAGCTGGGTTAGTATGGATGGTTGGATGGTTGTTCATCATATTTTTGTTTGATAGCATTATGCTTCACACATATACAAACAAATGCCTCTTTGTCATTCAAAATTAACCCTCATGAAAAATTGCTCCACAACAAGTGTTTATAGACCCTCACTGTAATATTTTGTGCTCACATTTTCTTATACACAGTTCATTGTACAAACATCTCTATCTTGACATCACCTATATAGTGTGTCTTGTCTCAAGTTTAGAGTAACGCCATGTTGGATTTCGCAGTGGCAGATTCGAATCGGCGCATTTACGTGGTTGTGTCGCCAGCGTACGGACAAGTCGTCCTTCTATACACATGTATGTATATGCCCGCGGGATAGATATCGATTTGCATGTACGATTCTGTGAAATCCAACATAGCGTTACTCCCAACTTGATTGATTAATAACCCTCATGAAGAAGTTAAGAGTAACGCCATGTTGGATTTCGCAGTGGCAGATACGAATCAGCGAGTTCACGTTGTTGTGACGCCAGCAGCGTATGGACAAATCGTCCTTCTATGCTTGTGTATATGCCCCGCAGGATTCGGTTTGCATGTATGATTCGAATTTGCTACTGCGAAATCCAACATAGCGTTAGCTGTTATACTCCGAACTTGAGGTAAGATACACTATATCAGGTAGCCTGTCAAACTGTAGACTAATAGTGTGTTTCTATTGGGACCATTATCCGGAAAAAAAACGGCTCAGAGATTAATTGTACCCAATGGAAACTGACCTTCTCCGCTATTCTCCGGATAATAGCGGCGAGAGTTTTCCGGGGAAATTATCCTACTTTTGGTAGGATAATGGCGGAGAAATTATCCGGATAATGCCAATAGAAACTGACATCGTTCCGACAGAGTGCGCATGCAGGGGAAAAAGCGGAAATTAACACGATCAGGTGTATGTTTATCATTTAATCAGTGTACAATTTTAACTCGAAAAAAAAAGGCATTAGATTATTTAATATATCAGAAATAACGGCTGAAAATCCTACTTTCGTGTGGACAACTGAAGGAATAAAAGAGATTGCAGACTGTGGTGTGTGTGTGTGTGGGGGGGGGGTAAACATTTTGTACAGTGTAGTCACGCCCCGACCTGAGCATGAAAATTAAATATATATATATAAAGTTAAACTCTTTGATCGTAATAGGTCCCACCAAGGTCAACCCACACTTTTTGCAATGACACGAAATATGACCTTTCGCCGGCAAGTGTGATCGGGCCACGGCGGCTGGTATTTTCCGGATAACATCCCCAATAGAAATTGACTGTTAGCCATCATTCTCCGCTATTACCCGGTGAACAATTTCACTGGAAAAATTCCGGATACTTAATAGAAACACGCTATATGTAAGTTTTAACCATGATTTGATTGCAACTCATGGCAGAACAGCTCCAAAAATGGACAGTTGGGTGCTTTCAAAACTTGGCCCTGAGCAGATTGGCTTTTACTGACCACATAAAACCAACAGACTGGTCACTATTATGCCAACTAGGATTCTGGCCCTTTTTTCTTCAGATTAACATCCGGAACAAAAGCTATCGCAAGCGACGCCTGGAGCTGGGATTAAACAAGAACATTTTCTCCTTTTGTTCTGTCATGTCTCGCTGTGTCTCACAAACTCATGCTAAGCTTATCTATAATGTATGCAAAATTCCCATGCATATATCAATTATGCATTAAGCTAACACCATTATGATTTGGGAACGAAAATCCTGCAAACAAAGTAACTGTACTCGCGTAATGAAACAATGCTAAAACAAAGAAAGACTGTTTGAATGACAGATTAAGAGACAATTAAACCAAAATAAAAGAATGGATATTATAAATTATTAAGACAGCAACATGAGTAACTGAAATATTTATACAATAAAGGAAGTTGATGTTTTTCTTTTTATATTACATTTGCCTATAATAATTTGCAATTTCTATCAAACTGATAATTTCTATAACTACCAATTTCTTCACAGGACCAGAGAATACCAGTTGTTAAAAATAATTCTTCTTGATTAAAGTGATTTCAAAATGGCAACTGTTTTTGTTACCATCAGTACATCAGCATGGTCAAAATCAACACGGAAAAATGCTCATTATCTGACCAATGATTTCACTTAGCATTTGACTAACTTTGTTTCACTGTGCGATTATTTTGTTGAGTATTGCAAAGGTGAAAGGGACACTTTTTGGTGGGGAGGGGAGGGGAGGGGCACTAAACTTTCAAAGTGACAGGGGTACGAGGACAGCGATTTAAAACTTAAGGTCTTTTGGTGAGAGATTTGATGCCAAAATTACATTCGATTCGTACTTACAGAGTAAAGTTTTAATTCACCATCTAGGATTGCCATTATTTGAAAATGTGACATGGCCCTAGCAAGAGGGGCAGCTGGAGGCCATGGCCGCCTCACTTTTTGATAAATTTGTAAGATTTTTCGTCATAGCTTGATTTCAATTTTGGCACATTTGCCCGCTCCAAATTTTGATGGCTACCACACAATTTTCAACCTTGCTACGGTTGTGAAATGTGAATATTCATTTATTAAGGAGTCAGATCAGGGACCTGAAGACAAGGGAACCCGATCAGATATAAGGAGTGCTAGTTACCTATATTCAAACTATTAAAGGAGTGAGATATATACAGCACCAGTTAAATGAATTCCTGAGTTTTTGTATACCAAGCAAATTTTCACTGATTTGTTTGAGTTGTGGCTCGCATTGAAGACTTTCTACAGTACAAAACGTCTTTAATTAGTAGCAAACACCATCTAAACAAACATATAGTGACAGAAGAAAACTGTTGGTTTGACCAATATAACCACAGGATGACCAGTTGACCATTATGCACAAACTTATGGTCATTATAATTGTTCTACATAACAATGGCAGTCCAGCCTTAACTGACAAAACGTCCATCAGATAATAATAAAGCCGCTTGAGCAGAAGGCCAATTTTACAATGTGAAATGAAGGGAAAACCAAGCTATTAATTCATCCAAAGATTGCATAAATACTGGCCACTATGCGGAAATGACCATCCAATTGTTATGACATGCATGAAAGTAATTAGCAAATGCCGATAGACTTTATTTTCATAAAAAAGGATTTACTTCTATTCAATAATCATATTCGGCATGGGTCAGTTATTCGGCACAAAAAATACGCTTTGATTTCATTTAATAATCTCAGTTTCTAGGCCCATAAGCTAAAATCTTATAATTATGCAAAAGCTTTTGTACTGCGAGGCACTGTGAAATTAACAAGCATATTGAAGGGAAATAATTGCATGCCAGCAAATTTAGCTTGAATATATGGGACAAGGTTACTCGCAAATTAATCTATTTTGATTGTTCTAATGCCTCCTATGCTGACTGTATAGACACAGCTGCCTTTGAGCATCTCATTGATACAGTTACAGCTTCAACTTGATTTAACTCACTCAAAAGTCTTAAAATATAAAATAATCACAGTGTATCAACTCAAATTAAGCTCTTATCGTAGTTATCAAGACTGACAGGCCATATGATTGTCTGAAATTGGAAAGAAAGAAGATTTGACTCCAGTCTAGTATTGGGCTATTCCAGTTGAAAGCCACCCTCTCCCTGTGGAAGATTTAGCTAAAGTCTTCCACTGAGGGGGTATAAGTTTCAAATAGAATAGACAATTGGGCAACTTCCATTTGAAATACTCACTCCAGTTGTGGAAGATATAGGTAAAACCATAATACAGGGGGAGTATGGGTTTCAAAATAATTAACTCTGACCAATTATATTTGAAAAACTTACCCCCCTGCAGAAGGTATTTCCAAAATCTTCCACAGGGGTAGTGTGGATTTTAACTGGAATAGCCCCGTATTTTGAGATACAATATGTAACTCTTGGAGACATTTTAAAATCATGCACATTTGAAGACCTTAACATTTTTGTTCTATACATTCACTCTATAAAAGAGTGTCATCCTTAATATACATACTCTGTTCCTATTTACGACATTTTATTGGTATAAAACTGGTTTTCAGTATTATTATCTTTGCCTAAGGATAAGAATATATTGGGTCAGTTTGTCTGGATAGAGGGGCAATTCTGAGAATTCATCCAAGGGGGAAACAACAAACAGACCTGGATGGAAGGAGTTAGCTGTTATGTACGAATTATGGACAAACATTTCAACCTACATAAAACTATTTTGTCCCAGGTATCTGTGAGACTGGCTATTCCAGGAATTAATTGCACCCCCTAAAGAAGACAAGGGATTTCCAAAATTTTTAGCTTGTTTTGCCTTGGGAATTCACAATTTTGTTTTTTGGTTAAAATTAGTCTGGGAATTTCCAAAAAGTTCAGGCAAAAATTTACTGTCTTCTTTAGGTTGCTCGGGCGATTCCAAATAGTTTTCAAGCATTTGTTTCAAATCTGGAATTTCTTTAGGGGTGACACTAATGTCTACGATATCCCTTTATTGCCTAACAACGAAAAGGCAACTTTCTTGTGGACAAAACTTTGAAAGACTTACAAAGTTTAAAATGAAATTGAAACATCTCAAAAACAATATTACAATTTAGAACTCATTAAGGGGGTACTACACCCCTCGATAAATTTGTGTCTATTTTTTGCATTTTTCTCAAAAACTAATAACACAGTGGTAACAAAAGTTGTATATTTTAGGGGCAAGGAATCCAATTACTACACTGGAATTTCAGTGACCCAATTCAAGACAAGCGGTTCATTATTTATGATAAGAAATTAGGTACAGCTAGGATGTACCTCATTTCCTATCATATATACTGAACCGCTTGTCTTGAATCACTGAAATCTCAGTGTAGTAATTGGATTTCTTGCCCCAATAATATACATAACTTTTGTTACCAGTGAGTTATTATTTTTTTGAGAAAAATGCAAAATAGTCACAAATTTACCACAGGTGTAGTACCCCTTAAATGTGCACTTTGAACTCATTAACCATATACAGCTATTGTGTCCGGTGTGTGTCTCATTAAATAAGTGGCTCATACATACCTAAATAATTAGCATAATATTCCTATTATTAACAGTTCGGGCATCTATTTTCCCACACTTACAGGCATTTAACTTCATATAATTACCCGCATATAAATAATAATTAAACTTTGAAATTGACACATAAATCATATTTTCTTTCATTTTTTTTCCAGATTAATGCTGAGATTATTGGTATTAAATAATCGGTGCGGAAAAAATATGCAATATTTTCATCATGCAAAAGTACATGATACTCATTATGCAGATGCTGTCTGGGTCAACTTTGAATTCAATTATTTCCGATCAGTCAATATGAAGTACTGTGGCAGTGGCATAGCCAAAGGGGGGAGGGAAGCCTGCCGTATGTGGACCACCCCTCCTGTTGGATGCTGGTTGGTAGGATATGTGATATTTAAGATTATATATTTTTTTCCAAAAGGTGGACCTTTTTCGTAAGGGAACAAATCAAAAGTTTGATGACACCCCTTTCTTTAACGTAAGTTTGAGATGCAGAAGATTCCAACCTGAATGATTGACCAATGACCGATGTTTTAACTATTTTTTTAACAAACATAATCACACTTTTAACCCCCTCCCCCCACAAAAGGACTTTGGTTCACAGGGCGTCATCAAACTTTTGTTTTATTCCCTAAGTAAATTTACTAACATACAAAAAGTGGACTTCACCTCCCTAGATATATTTTAAACATCTTCCGGTAAATTTATGCATGAAAAACATGTAAAAGTTGCCCCTTTGTTGATTTTCTTTATAATTTGGACCTTCTTGGATAATTTTTACATGGGGGTATCACGTCCTGCACCCCCTGGATACGTACCTGCCTCCAAGTGGTTGTACACCACACAGAATTTTGCAGATTTTCTGTCATTTTGGTGAATCTTGGGTGTTTCAATATTGAAAACCAATAATTTCAGCAAAAAGATAAAACTTTTCTTAGAAATTCTTTCACATGTGAGTATGTGGTCTTGTTAGTTGACAATATGACTAAAATAGCGAGGCAAATTTCACACTCCAAACCTAATTGAAACTAGAATTACGCGGTTCCTAATTAAGGTGGCCCCACACAAAGGTTTGTAATAAATGCATATTAGCTCATTAATATTCATAAATATGCAAGTAACATAGCACAAAACTATACAGCCAATAAAAAAATAAGTATAATGTTAAAAAATCATACCACAGAGTGTTGATTTTAACAAGCAAATTACAATTCGGTAAACTGACGGGTAACCCACAATTTTGATTCTTGCATTTCATTTTACAACCATTAGTATAACAACACACATAAATCATTACCAACATCCCAATATTAAACAACCATTCAAAATACCACTCTATTTGGATGTATGCCACAACTACTTCAAAAGCATAATTCAATGAGAATTGTGTATTTAATTGTGTAAATCTTGAATAAATTTTGATTAATGTATAAATATAAGAGAGACAAAAGTAAGAGCTGGAGAGATTTGTTTGTTCGATATAAGGCAATATTTAACAAGCCAGCAATGCAGCTTTTGTTAGTGAATCGTCATTGCCACAAAACAGGCTGAAAATTCTGAATTTTAACTAAGGAGTTTTGGTTATGGTCTATAGTCCAAATTTTTTGGGCATTCAGCTATTTTGAGTCTTGCCCAATGCAGACATTCCATTTTTCCAGGACGGCGCTCAAGAATCTAAAAAGGGGGGTAGGGGTCAAAAAAAAAATTTAGACATAATTTTTTTAATTAGTAACTACTATAACATTCACAATAGGTCTAGTACGCAACAACAGCACAGTTTTGTAACACATTAATCTTTTATATGACTCTTGCAATTTGCCGACAATCATATAGCTTTGACTACATTTGCCGACAATCATATGTGACCATCCAGCACAACTGAGCCCTGAAGTCGCCAATCATCATTTTTGAGGTATTCAACCAAAATATTCTGCTTGAAATTAGCTTTAAAATGATGTATATCATGTCTATAGTACTTGACATTTAAGTAGTGAAAAATCAATAAAACAGTCAATAAATCCTTTGTTTCCTATTGTTTATTATTAAGTTCAATGGAGCATATCTCAATAGTGGCACTGGCGACATCCGGGCTCAGTTGTGATGGATAGTCACATATGGTTGTGACGACAACAGTAAATTTTTGCAGACAAAATTGTGTAGGGGGGAGGGTCAAAGTATACAAAACCATCACATAATTTAACACAATTCACTGCAAATTACTCAGGAAGCTGCAAAGACCTTATTTGAAATTTAGTTCAAATATTTCCAGTAATTGTCTGTCAGCCCACGAGAACAAATCTTATTATTATTTCATCTTAACCACTTTGAAGGAGGAGACGTAAAAGCAACACTATTTTTTGTCGATCGAGACTGCATTAAAATTTAAATATTGATTCTGCATCTATATCCATATTTGGGTATTCCAGTTGAAATACACACCCCTTATGGAATACATGACCTTATTCTTCCACACAGGGAGTGTGAATTTCAAATGGAGCCACCCATTCAGTGTCGTCTGCTCCAAAATGGGTTATTCCAGTTGAAATCCACCCCCCCATGGAAGACATGACCTTAATCTTCCACACAAGGAGTGTGCTTTTCAAATGGAGTCACCAATTCAGGTGACACACCATTTGAAATACACACTCCCTGTATGGGATAGGGGAGATTAAGGTTAGCAACTATTTAAAACTGTTGCGATTTGGTAGTTCACAGCATCTTGCGATGGTAGTGAGCTTTGGCAAAAATTGCATTGATCATTTCATAGCGAAGTGTATAGAAGAATTCAAATATCACAGATATACTTTTGTAGGTCCTATGCTTCTTTACTTACATTGCAAAGAGGGCTGAAACAAGAACACTTTTGTAAAACGTACATAACTCATTCACAACAATAAATCAAGCAAATTTTCAAAGTACATGATTTGTAGAATGGAACTTTGCAAAACATCAAGGTGTTATTTTTCAGTATTATATTGATTTAGATAATGAAAATAAATTTTTTTTGGCTGCTTAATCCAACAATACCTAGTCTACCTTTAAGGTAATGTTTTCACTATAAGGGGTGTATGGGTTTCAACAAGAATATCCCATTTTTAGTTTCCTAGTTTGCATTTGCAAAAATGATAAAAAGAATTACCCATCTCAATAATCCATCTGATATTTGTCAAACTTGTAAATATAATGGTTTATTTATGTCCTTAATGGCATCTTAATGTATCACTCTAAATAGTACAACAAATAATACTTCCCTCCCACGAAAAAAATACAGTACCTAGAAGTCAATAACATGGCAGATACAGTGTTTTTCCATGTGAGGACAGAACACACAAAACAGGACTGTGCACATAATATGCCCAATCCACAATGCCTCATATCCACGATCTATATCATTTCATTGCCCATCTACAGTGTCATAGCTAGGTGAGAAAATATGTGGGTGGCTATCAAAATTTGGGGCATCCAAAATATGAATTATAAGCTAAAATTGGAATAAAGCTATAGAGAAAAACCATAACAAATTACTTAAAAAGTTGGACGACCATCTGCGGCTAAGGCCCTACACATCTATATGGGTAGAAGTGAGACTCTGGCCATCTGAGGAGACTGCACAATTAAAATATGTATGTCTGGACGGAGGCGTACGTTGCACTGATGTGTACTTGATCTGTATCGGATCTGGTAACAAGTTTTGAATTTACCCCCTTCAACATTTGTTTGAGGTCTTGAAAAGCATTTTTATTTGTGTTTACAACATACATGGCATTCACCACAAATCTATTGTGAAATTTTAACATGTTACAGTGATGTTATTGTATTATTAAAAAATAAAATTAATAGAGTGTAATGAATTCAATTGATTTAAAACAATTTTATCACATAATTGTATCCAACTAATCTTGGATCTATTTTTTGTCAAGAAAATTAGATTCTCATTATTCATTTTATTTGCAATTCGAATTCAAAAGTACATAGTTACAAAACATACAAATAATATGGGATTCACTGGTACCAGATCAGGTACAGAGGTATCACATTTGGTACCAGGACTACTAACCTAAATCTCAGTCAGGCATGAGAATGATCATCCATGAAAAAACCTAAAAAGTTTGAAAAAGCCTGAAAAAAGCGCATGAAATGAGGCTAAAAAGGACAAAAATGGGCTGAAATTTGGACCACAAAAAAGCAGGAAATCCTGCATAAAGCAGGAAAATTCTCATGCCTGCTTAGTGGACCAAATGAAACTGGACCCATTCATGTCATGTAACTAGCCCCATGTTTCTCAGGTGGATTAGCACACACATTGTATTTAAATCTACAATAAAAAAAATTAAATCAAATCAAGAATATCAACTCCATTTACAAGACAGAAGCAATTGAATATTGACATTAAACACATTAATTGCACTCCAATGTAAACACAGTTTAGTATAACTGCATTGTTAATTGGCCAGACCTCTCATGTACGACAAACAAGTGCCAATTACTCATCTTCATCGGGAGAGAAAAACAAGATAACACATACAACTTGAGGTGATCTCATGAAAGAGAAAGCAAAGAAATGCGACTCTTAATGGAGACAAATTACAGCACATCGAGTGTTCCGTTGATGGAACTTCATCTTCAATTGGTAAGAGGAAGGTATAAAAAACTTCATTAGTTGTTAGGATGAAGCATTTTACATTGAAATATTGCATAATGAATGAATGAAAAGACTTATACTTAGCTACATGGGTATTTGAGAAAGGGTTGAAAATATATGCAAAGTTAAAGCAATGAACATATAGGTGGTTGACTGTACTTGAGAAATTTACACAAGCTCTTTTCTTTTAAAATTGAAAAAAAAAACCCTTTCTAAACCATGTTTTGAAATTACTACATTATGGAGTTCAAACTGATAGCAAGCATGCCTACGCAAACACCATGTTGGATTTCGCAGTGGCAGATTCGAATCAGTGCGTTGCTAGCAAGAAACACTATAGCGTGCTGAAATTGTTTGCCTTTTTTGTGTTTGTATATTTGCTTGAGGAAAGCCTTTTTTGGAGTTCACAAAACAAATTACTTTCTGATACCGACTCTCCAGGAAAAGTGTGACTCTTCCGCTCTATAAAATAACCGAACATCTTTATATTTTTCCAAACTCCAAATACATTATAGCGAAAGCTTGTGTATACGATACTAGACCATTCAAAACTGGTTATAAACTGGTTATAAACTCAAAACAGCAGTATTCAAAAACACATTAAACAAAGATTAAAGCAATATATGTGACCCAATCTGATCCACTCAGGCCAAAGTTGGAAATTCTGAAAATTAAGTTACTACCATTACTAACTTGCTCAGTACCTACACTTACTGATGTTGAATCCCCAGGTCTCTTGAATACTTGGTTGCAAAGTTATGAACACTTTATATATATATTTTCTCATGTTTTTCATTGTTTCTTTCTCCTCACTTTTTGCCTATATCTCAGTTTCATTATTGCTGACTTAAGCCTGATTGGACCAGATCTGGTTTTTAAAAAAGTACAACAAAGTGTCCCCATTCTATGAAAAGTGATGCAACAACAAAATGATGATTTCTAGAGCCAATTTTACTCAAAACTAAAAAGTACATATTAATATTTTTCTCAGCATCATTGATTTTTTGGAACATTTGTCTCCTGCAATTAATCATATAATTGGTTCATGCATTATGAACTTAAACATCTAGTGAAACTGTTGAATCATTTCATTCTTTCATGCATTCAAATTATTTTTCTTAATAAAAAAAGTTATTGTTCCTGCTTGTACTATGGATATTTGACTACACAGTTGCCATGGCGACCCTTTATAAGAGCAGCTGCTTTGGGCAAATTGAAACCACCTAAGTTTTGTCTTCATAGCGTCCCCCCTCAATGGCCTCCTCCTATTCCTCATTCAATAGGCTTATGGCAATGGCGTTCTCAGTATGAAGCCCCAATTCACGGTCTCTGTCTGTCTCGCCCCGGCTGTAATTGCCAATGATACGGTTTTAATATCATGTTTAATATTAAGCTTATATTAAGCCCCAATCCCATTTCGAAACTTGCACCTGGTTCATATGTATCAAATGTACAAAAACACGCTGCCACATCAACAGGCTATTAATTATATTTTACTATACAGCTCTTCGCTTTCCCGCCTGGCTTGGCTGGACAGGCGTCTGGCCTAGATGACAATTTCCCCGATTTGAATCCTCATATCTCCAGATGCCCACGTAATCCTCTTTGTTCTCAACTAGATATGCAGATACATATATATATATATATATCCATATTTCAACATCAACCTGAATATGTTTAACATCTGAAGGAATTCATTATTTAAAAATACAGCATTGGAATTATTTTTCAAACAAAATGACTATTTTTGTTGCATAGCTAAATCATTAATTGAAAACTTGTCAAATTGAACTGAGATAAGTGCCTATACCAAGAAAATACAGTTTTAATCTGTGTTTCAATACTATTAGCTGGAGATGGAGCTCGAATACTCTTCGAGCAGGAGATGAAAGAAATAACTAATTTTAGGAATCTTACAGGAATGGAACACTTGAAGACCCATTCTTCTTAGTGTACAACATTGGTTCCCTGGATTGGTTCAAAATACTTATACTGCTGATTAACTGAAAAGGAAAAACAAAAGTAAACCAAAAAATAACTTGACATAACCACAGTCAAGTCAAGTTGGTAAACGTCTCTAGCCGGCCCCTGGAAAAAAAACGCCACGCCTCCCTCTGGCATGCCAAAGTTGTTGTGCTTTGAAAAGCGTGTGCCTCACATTGTTGTGGCTTTTTTGTGGCACACGACCTCCATGCCCAGGGAAGGCTCATTGTTTGCCGAAACAATAGCCAGCGCTCCAGCTGGGTGCGGCTAAATGGCCCTCTTCCATAGACGGAGTGTAAACACACCCTTGCCAGATTTACTAAAAAAACTTAATTTGGGGATCTTACGAGAAATAACTCTTATGTAGTCAAATTTTGACTAACTTTATGATACAATGCATACCACCACATGAACTTCAATAATCATGCTGTGGTGTGTATGAGGGTGCATGGACATGTAATAAAACTTTTTTCTACCAAATATATAAAAGTCAAAACCCTTCACTGAATTTGTTAATATGAACTTTTTAAAATACTTTTTCTCATGGATGTATGTGAATATTCAAGAAAATCTATTTTCTCATGGATGTATGTGTATATTCAAATTCTCCCAGGCATGAGTACACACATGCATGTAAAGGAAACACAGTATATATCAAAAATAAAACATAACAAAAATAAACACTAGCCAATGATGTGATACTTTCTCATTAAAAATATTAAAAATAATCACACAATTGAGGAACTGTCTAAAAATTAACTTTCACCAAGAATAAGTATAATACTATTCTTGAGAAGAATACTAAAAGGTTCAAATGCTGATGTAAATGAATGAGCTCACTCAAGGGTTGCATTTTGAAATAAATTGAGTCTTTCACATTCAATTTTTTGTTCAAGGGTCTCATTAGGTATTGAGGAATCAAGCTGGTAAATTCGAATGCAATTTTTGTTTTCAACAAAGTTGATGCAGATTTTATGTAATTTACATAATTCATGCCAAAATTTTCTCCAAAAGTAGATTCACTTTAAATCATAATGTTCTTTAACAACATTGAAATCTGCAGCCTGCAAAAGTTTTCATGAAGTGTTATAGCCCGTCAGATTAAAAAAAAGGTTGCGCACCCTTGCTCTATCCAAAAGTTCCAAAACAACATACAAACTGGCAACTTTACACACATACTACAGGGAAAATTGTTATGAATGAAACCTTTTCCCAAAAATTTATGAATGAATCTATTGACCAATCTAGTCTAAAAATAAACACATCAATCAACTGAGAGAACAATGAACAGTAAATAGACTCCAACAATTAACTCAAAAATGGCCTGGGAATTACTCCAGTTTATAAATCCATCAAAACAATCACGGGGTACTTTACTTTGTACACGTGCCGTAATACTAATTTCAATAAAAAATTTAGCACTTGTATGCAGGGTATATTTTCCCCTGGCTCGAAAAAATTAATACAAAATATATGTGAAAGAATGAGGAGGATAATCGTAGAGTTTGAATACAAAATGAATACAATGCTTTAATGCATTAATAAACACGCTTTGTCCTAACAAAAACTGGCATTGTCAGCAAGACTCATTTTGAGTGTTTAGAAAATTATAAGTTCAAAAAAGGTGAAATTAAGTGGAATACGATGGTAATATTTTGTCTTCATTACTATGGAAAGTAACTGCGATGGGCAATTCCATTTAAAATCCACACTACTCCTGTGGAAGATTTTGGAAATATCTTCCACAGGGGGAGTATGAATTTCAAATGGAATGAACACATTAGACAGCTCCATTTAAATTCCACACACCCTCTGAGAAAGTTTCAACCTGAATCTTTCCCTGAGGGAGAGTGAGTTTCATGTGGAGCTGCTAATGTGTTCATTCCATTTGAAATTCATACTCCCCTGTGGAAGATATTTCCAAAATTATCCACAGGGGTAGTGTGGATTTTAAATGAATAGCCCAATAATAAAGTATTATGACCACCACTTCCAATTTTTTTCAAAAGTAAAGCTAGAACAAATATTTGAACCACTTTCTTCTCTCTTAAAATTGAGCTAAAACATAAAAAACATGTATTACTACAACTTCTGAAATTGAATGGTTACATATGTGTCTAGTCTTTAATTTTCCTTTATATAAAAACCATTTTATATAATTTTGTTAAGGAGCTATGCTGTGTGTACATATCATTGAGTATTCAGTGTAATCATTAAGCTAGTCCATCCGTGCCTCAAGAAGGTACTAGTCAAGAGCACTTCACAGCCTTGTCAGCCCACACTGAATTCAAAGTATTATCATATATGCAATGGTCAATTGATTTCAGCCAACAATGACCATCGCTCAACTTCATTTGGAATTCAAATTTTTCCCTCTCTTTTTTTTAAATATAAAGTGAGCTCAAAAAGAAACTTATAATTCTTAACAACTTGTGAATCACAAGGTCATATCTTAAAATAGTGTCAATCAAAATGAATAAAAATTACACACAGGATTACTTTAATGCTCTACTCAAAACACATGTCAGTAACCAAGCAGTTGTCCAACTGACACAACAGCAAAATGCACTGTCATGGGACAGCTTCCTGGAAGTTCCTCCACTTTTACAGCCCAACATTTGGCACCCAGCACAAAAAAATCTGTGAGAATGTACACAAGATCCTTGCACAGATGATAAAACGGTGCTGCTTTCTGCTTTTCATACACATTTTTCATGAAACAGGGCTGGGCTGTGAATGTGGTCCAGGAAGCTGTTCCATGTCAGTGCATTTTGCTGTTGTGTCAGTTGGATAACTGCTTGGTTACTGACATGTGTTAAGAGTAGAGTATTGAAGTAAACCTGTGTGTAATTTTGGTTCAATTTGATGGACAGGATTTCAAGATATGACCTTGTGAAAAATTATAAGTTTCTTTTTGAGCTCAGGATAGTTGACTCAAAGCAGAAATCTTACCTAAAATTCTACAATCTGCTATTACCCAACAAAAGTTAACGCAGCTCTGGAGACTTTCAAACCCAAAAGTAGTAGTATTCTTTTCATATCTATATAGAGAAGCGATTCTCACTAGGCAGGTTGCTGTGGGCCTGCCCCCACATCGGATATTTCATGAAATATAGGGTGATTTCGGCTGAAGAAACATGACTCCCGAAACACACAAAAATTGTGAAATTTTTAAAAACATAATTGCAAAATTGTAAAAAAAGGGTGTTCTTCATCTATGAATCATGTAAAATAAATGTGCATACTCCTTTATGCTCATAATATTATTTGAAATTATCATTTTGGGAAACAAAGAAATTCTTACTCAGTTTCAGGACTTGCATGTTTTTTTTGTCAAAAAAGGGTATCTTTGGAATATCCTTCACAATTTAAACAAAAAAGGGGCATTCATGAAATTGTTTAAAACAGGGTTGTTTTTTCCTCTGAAAAGTTTGCAGAATGAGATGCAAAACCATAAAACTAAACTCCAACTCCAACTAAAACTCAACTATAATTCTAACTACAACTATAAACTCAACTATAACTATGAGAAATGAACACTCAAAACTTTCAGTGTCTCAATTTTAATTCAATTACTTTCGTCAGATAAGTCTTACAATATTCTAGAATTAAGAGAAGGAAAATTATGTATCAACATAGCTTCTTTTTATATATATATAAAAAATGTTGATCACAGTAAGAATTTCAAGTGAATGACCACAGTGTGACAAATGCCAGTGTCCTCACCACTCAACCATGACAACCCACTCCGCAGGGAGGTTACCGGATGCGTACTGGACGCAGCGGATGCACGCAATTATGAGCGTGTCTGAAAGGGCACACTGTATTCAGACATTTAAGGCTAGCAGCTATTTTAAACTGTTGCGATTTGGTAGTTCACAGCATCTTGCGAATGGTAGTGAACTTTGGCAAAAATTGCATTGATCATTTCATAGCGAGTGTGTAGAAGAATTCAAATATCACAGATACCGTGATTTCGTCAAATAAACGCCCCCAGGGCGTTACATTTTCCAAACGGGGGTGTTTATTACTAGGTCATTTTAGAACGATAATTCCCGTTAAAATCATTAGGTAAACTTAAAACTCACGCTAAAATGACGAACTATGAACTAGAAACACTGACTTCTGGTTCACTTCCGGGTTTCCAATCCAGATTTTCGCCAAAAAGTGACGCTATTATCGACCATGTGTGCAACTTGGTAAGCTTACTACACAAGATAGCATTGGCATTTTTGGTGGGGTGCATTTATTTGAGGGGGGGGGGGCGACTATTTGACGAAATACGGTATACGTTTGTAGGTCCTGTCGTTCTTGGATGATGTTGTAATGAAAAAACAACACTTTTGTAAATAACTCATTAACAACAATAAATCAAGCAAGTTTTCAAAGTTTATAATTTGTAAAATGAACTTTTGCAAAACATCAAAGTGTTATTTTTCAATAATATATTGATTTAGATAATGAAAATCTATATTTTGGCTGCTTCGACTGACAATACCACATCTACCCTTAAAATTCTTACTGCATGTTGGTAATAATTAAGATGGCTTCATTACTGAGTAAAATGCAGTGGGAGTATATTATGTTGACCAGACAAATAGAATAATCAACGGTTTGCTTAATTAGAACAGCACAAACATTTGTATATGAATGGTATGGTGTTGCTAAAGACTATAAATTGAATCAATCCCACACATCCAAACAGAACAAATAAATAATATCTATAGGAACTTGTTTGCTTACTTGCATTACAATTACAGTCAAATTGAAATGCAAGTAATTGAATTATTAATATGATTCCTCCTACCTCCTATACATGTGATTAGGGCAACACCTTCCAGCACAAAAGTCACACAAAAATAGACAAAACTGACTGTCATTGCAAGAGACATCAGCAAACTCCAAATGAATTATCAGCAGTGGAGCTAGAATAAGACGAAGAGGAAGAGGAATATGTTGGGAGGAATGTAAAGGAAAATCTGGAGACAAAAAAAGGGAAAATAGAAGATTTAAAGATGATGTAGATGACAGCACAGAAAAAGAAAAGAACTGAAAATAGGATGAGAGAAATAGTATGCAATGTCAAAAAGCTAATACCCATATTGATCAAAACAATACTACAAAATAGGCTAAAATAGCAAAGAGTGCAGAATGAAAGTTAAATGGCCAACTAAATGGTTACTGATAAGGCTAAAAAAGTTCTCTCAAAGTCTCTGCTTGCGTTCACTTTTCTTAGCATGTCCATTTCAGCTGAAATGGCAAATTCATTTTTAAAATAGATTTTAAAGATAGATAAAATTATTTAATACACACAATTTTCATAAAATGAATGGAATTAAGTACACAACATATATAAAACACATTCCGCATTCATTTTTGAAGCTGCCATGTGCTACGAGGCCAGTCTTTCTAGATTTCCTTTACAAATGATATTTTCTTGATGTTGTAATATACCTAGAACTGTTAACTAGATGGATTAAATGTGCTTTTCTACATGTAAACAGCAGATGTGAAATAAATGGTGGTAATTCCAAAGTGCTACACTTGTGCAAAAAACCAAAACAAAACAAAAACACATTAAAAGCCATCTTGCCTTGCTGGAACAAATCTTATTGCCATTTCTGAACTATAGTTAAATGATTAATCCCACCACGAATTATGCGTTTAGTATACACCAGGGATGCAAATTGTGTGGGAGCGGGGAGCACCGCTCCTAGGAAATGACAGTTCAAATTGAGGAAATAATGCCTTGAGAAAAAAAAAAAAAGAAAGGGGGAAAAAGAGGGAGGGAGAAGAAAAAAAAAAGAGAGGAAGAGGGAAAAGGGAAAAAAAGGAAAGAAAAAGAAGAGGAGGCGGAGGAGGAAGAAGATGACGTAGGAGGAAACAGATCTCAGCAAAAGACAGCAAGTTAATAGGTGGGGTTGTGAGGCAATGTAGTTACTGAATGGAAGAGAGGAAATCTCAAGACAATGGTTATCCAAAATTTTGAGGAATTCACATGATTGTTCAAGAAATAAAAGCCTTAAAAGAGGAATGTGTTGGTGTCATAATATGGAAATGGGCAAAATGCATATTTGAGGAAATTTACAATTTATCACCAGAAGAGATATTCAATGTAATTTTAACAAGAAAAAAAGAAACCGGGAAGGCAGGTGAAAACATGGCACATATCTGAGGAAATTTATACAGAGGCAGCAATGAGAATTTTATGGGGAAAGGTCATAAAGGAATTCAGTGTATTGATTCAATACTAATGCCAGTGAGGAGAGCCTGACGACCTAGAATATCTTGAGGAAATTTAAAAAGAACCATAAGCACTGAACAAATTGTAAAGGGTATTTTGAGGAAATGGACCAACATTAAGAGGTAAACATAACAAAGGCAGCCATGGTAACAGAAATTGAGATTCCACACTCTAAGAAATAAAGGTTCTAAAAAGGTTCTAAAGTTGTCCTCTCAGGAGAACCCTTAGAGTTCCTCTAAAGAACCAAAAAATGGTTTCAAAACCGAAAAATGGCCACAAAAATGTGATACAGAACCGTTTTCATTCTTTAGTATCTTTAAGGGTTCTCCATAATTAAAAAACATTTTTAGAGGTTCAAGAGGGAGGGTCCTCCTGAGAGGACAAAAAAGGTTCTATCTAGAACCTTTATTTCTTAGAGTGAATGGTCAGCGAGTGGCTAAGTGGCACCTACTGACCAAAGACCTACTGAGGAAATTTAAAAGGAAACAAATGGAGAAGGCTAAATCAATAAAAAAATAATTGAACTTGATATTCAAATTGGATGAACTATGATGCAAAAATTGGGGAAGTTAAAGCCAATGTCCATAAAAACCTCCTGAATCCTGCAACTAGCTCGTCTGGTAACAGACAGTTTATTTTGGCATTTAATTGCTCTTTCTTCTTCTGAGCGTTCTTTAACAATATCATTTGAAAGGTACGAATATTGAATTATTTTCTTAACATCTGTATGATTATCCCATCTGCATGCAAAAAAAAAATAAAAAACTTTCTTGACAATGAAAAGTTATCAATCGAGTTTGTTGCAGGACTCATGAGACTTTGATGGACAGTATGTCAAATGTTCAGAAGTATCTCTCTGATTCACTCAATCTACACGAAGCTCACTTTACACATGATTTTGCTCACCGGTTATGAAACTGGCTGAGATGCTGGACTGAAGAGTGGTGACAAAACACAATACTATACCATGACTTTGTCAACAAGTCTATCAAACTTCAAAGTTTGAAAGGGTGCTTGAGGCAATGGAGCAATGCCCTGCAAGGGGAGCATAGTGCCCTCTTACAAACAAAAATATATATAAAAGTGCTCCATCTGACAAAACGAAGGGGGTGCAAAAGAAAGGGGAAAGGAGCCTGTGTCACAACAAAATTCACCCCAAACTAGTGTAAAATAAAATTTTTGGGCGATATGCATGCACATTGTTTCAAAAGAGCCTTTTTGAGAGCTCAAAGACTTTACATGTAGAGTCTCTCTACAAATACATGCTATGTTACCATTCTTCATGTTCTTATCTTTCGAATGCAGAATAAAGCTATTTTTATGTCTGGTATGATTGAGGAAATTTTGAGCCTAAAACCCTTGCTCCTGAGGAAGAAATCACAATTTGCACCCCTGGTATACACTTTTAAAGGTTAAGAGACAATTTTTCATTAAAATGATGAACGCGGTAAATATAAAAAGAAATAGGAAAGTCAACTCAAGGTCTGTGTTTTGTTATTTTAATGCATGACCACATCAAAATAAGACATGACAAGCTGTTGCAGTAATGGTCCGAACAAAACATGTTTTAATCATGACAAAAGGGCTCATTAATTTCTTGATTTGGATGAGAGAAAATTGAAGTCCTAACAATTACCAACTTGTTGTTGACCACAGAATAGTATTGTAATTTGCAAACTGTTTGTCATGAAATTACTGGATGAGCATCAACAAGGTCATTAATAGCTCTATTGGGCTATTCCATTTAAAAGCAGCACTACCCCTGTGGAAGATTTGGCTAAATTCTTCCACAGAGGGAGTATCAATTTTGAATAGAATTGACAATTGGGTAACTTCCACTTGTAATATTCACTCCAGTTGTGGAAGATATAGGTAAAACCATAATACAGGTGGAGTATGGGTTTCAAAACAATTAACATTTGAAAAAAAAATACTCCCCTGTGGAAGATATTTCCAAAATCTTCCACAGGGGTACTGTGGATTTTAAATGGAATAGCCCATTATGTTGTCAGGATGTTCATCTGGGAATATCTGTAATGTATGTGTGCCTTGTCCTTGCATAGGTCTATTCCAGTTGAAGTTGATACACCCACTATGGAAGACATGACCTTAATATCCCACACAGGGGGTGTAGATTTCAAATGGAGTTACCCATTCAGATAACCCTATTCAGGCCCATGCGCAGGATTTATTTTTAAGTGGTGTGGGACTTCCAAAAAGTGGACTTTTTTCATGACAATTTGAATGACTTAGGCCTATCCTTCTCTTTTAAGCAATTTATAAACAATTTTAATTTTTTTACTCTTGCGCTGGGATCACTGAATGGGTCTTTAAGAAATGTGGCGTATCATGTCAAAACAGACATCTTTTGACAGCTTATAAATTTGGAGGCTTTCACATAAAGAGCTATTTTGCTCCACAACGCCGTTTTCCCCAATAAAATCAGACATTCCTAAGCGAAGATATTGAGTTCGTAAGTTATGGTATTAAAAAATTGGAAATTGAGATATCGTGGGTAAAAAGCTGAAAAGACAAAAAAAAATACGATTAGGAGTTAATGTTTTCTGTGTACATGTTCTCACCGTTGATGGTTTGGTGGACTGTCATGTAACATGGATGTAGTAAGCTGTGATCCTAAAAATGCCTTTCACATTGACCAAAACTAATTACAAGACCTCTTCTACATTGAGGCTGGCTTTCCCTTTTAAAGGGAATTTTTATTCAAATGAAAATTGTTCTTGATTTTTGATAACCATATCACCAAAAAGTAGACCTTGTGGATTTGGGAAGGGTGTTATTTTCATTTTTTTTCAGAATTAACTCATTCATATGAACTTTGTGACTCATTATTGAAATTACTGGAACTAATTAGATGATTTTAGGAGATAAAATGGATTTTAATGACATGGTAATGATAAAATCAAGATCATAATTAGATAAGATTGACTAACAAGCCCCCCCCCCCCCGGTTGAAAAAGAGCATGGTGTGACATTAAATTCATTTGTTTTCTTTTCACTATAAATAGGGCACTTTCTAAAACACAGTCATGGGAACATTGTTACAACAGAATATTCTCATAATAGTTCCACATCAATGGATACATCTTTTTTTTTCACTTTAAATACTTTATTTCTTTTTTCTGAAACTGAAAAAAGAAACGCCCCCATGACCAATTATTGAAATTTTACCGGAGCTAATTTTAGGAGACAAAATAAAATTTTAACAATACAATGGCATTGATGTAATCAATCAAGATATTAATTAAGATAAGATGGACTAACAACCACCCCTTTTGATTTGGGAAGAGCATGGTATGAAATTAATTTTAATTGTTTTCTTTTTTACTATATATAGGGCACTTTCTACAACACATTAATGGGAACATAACAGAGCAGTCTCATAATGGTTCCACATCAATGGATACATTTTTTCACTTTAAATACAATTTCTTTTTTTTCACTGAAAAACAACTCATTTATATGAACTCAGCGACACATTGACATTTACTGGAGCTAGTCACATGATTTTAGGATCAATTTTAAAGATATAATGGTATTGAGTGAGATGGCCGAGTGGTTAAGGCGTTGCGCTGCCGTCCGGGAGATACGATAGAGGAGGGTTCGAGGCTTGCCTTGGTGAAAATTCTCTTCCCTCCCAAAAAGTTCCTATATGGTCGGGAATCCTTCAATTGAGTTCAGTTATTTAATTTCAGAATTTAATTGAAGAATTTCTTCTCGCCCCCATACACTGCTTAGCATGTGCAGATATAGGTAGTGTATGTGCTTCGTCCGTGATTCGGAAGTCACGTAAAGCCGTTGGTCCCGTGTACAGGAAGAGTCAAACCCTGTGTACGTTAAGTGTCAGAGCTATTCGAAAGAGAAGGGGGACCATCCCGGTTCTGATATCTGCAATCAATCCTAAGTTCCAGGATCGTGTATAGGTAAAAAAACCTGTGCACGTTAAGCCCGTCTTGACAATACTCAATTTGAGGTATGCACGTATATAGGAAGAAGAAGATTGATGCAACCAATATCACAAGATTAGATGGAGAAACCACCACCATTTTGATTAGGAATGAGCATGGTGTGAAATTACATTTATTTTGTTCTTTTCACTATTAAACTTTGGGCATTTTGTAAAAAAACCCACATTCATGGGAACTTATAGCAGAAATGGTTCCACATCAACGGATACAACATCTCTGCGTCACCTCACATGTTTTTGAACATTTTCTTTTAACTGTAAACATTCACAATAATACCGAGTAATTACTGTACAACTTGTGACCTACACGAAAGTCCACATGTGACAGGAACAGTAGCATCATTTTAGTTATTAATAACAACGAGGAACAGCACTTTGCTTGGATGATCAATTAAATATAATAGATAAACGGTATAATTCAAAGCAGAAAAATAAAGCTTTATTCAAGGAATTTATCTCAGCGTTTTGAAGTATAGTGTGAACATTTCAACAGTGTCTACTTAATAACAAATGCAATTAGCAAACTAACACAGTGTTGATTTTATTCAGACTTTTGTAATAAATTTATTGTATTCAAAGTTTTAACTCTGTTGCCACAAGAGCCCTTACATTCACTGCTGCATTCAAATATACATAATTATTCACACTTAAAACAACTGTTTAAGCTGAACAAAATATGAATAATTTCATCCAATTAACAAGCTACTGAATGCAAAACATTAAAGAGATTACTTTTTTGCTAGACTTTCAAGATTTTTTATATGTATGCGTTCTAAGTCTAAGTCCTGACATTTAAAAATCTTGATAGAAAGAAAAAAAAATGGAAAAGCTAACAAGACTTTGTATGTCATTAGCACAATTTCCCCTCGTTTTTAAGCAAACCATATCTGGAGGCAAGTGCAAACACAATTGACTCAATTCAACTACACCAGGGGAAAAAACTGCAAATTTGAAGAGAATTAATCCACGCAAATCACAACAAGCGCTAGACACTGTTGATATCTGATCAATAAATCAGTGACCATCGTATTATAGCCATCAAACTGGTCAAGCCCTTGAGTATGATTGCAATTCATAATCCTCTTATTTTGATGAAATACAAGCTCTACTATTAGCTGCTGTGGCCCACGAGGATAATCCTATCTTTTCACCAACTCGCCATCAATCATTCACCACCCTAGATTATTTGAAAAGGGAATAAAAAAAAACACCACCTATTTTTCCCCGCATCTTTTGACAAGACTAAGCCTATTCATGGAATGCAATCTACACCACAAGATCATGGTTAAATATTAACGCTCCTCGCCCGCATCAGCGCATGTATCCATCGGTATCATTGCACAGGAGCTATCACTGGAGTTATTTCATTCCACGGTGACTGAATATTTCTCGAGTCGTTTTACCGTGGCCCGTCAATATTTCATGTCCGGGGTTTGCATTTAAGAACTTCCTGGCACCTTCTGTATGACATACAAGAAAGTCAACGATTCCCTCGTGCATGTTATTTGTCAAGCATTTCTTAACGTCTGCTTAATTCCAATTTGAAGCGACTTAAAGTATGATATTCCTATAAATGATTGAGTACGGCTTGTGAAGAGATTTGTAAGTTGGCATAAAAGACAAACCTATTCAATGGAATCTTGTCGCTCGTTCCCCCAAATGCAAGATAGGATTTGCAATCTGTCAAATCTTGTGTACTTAGGCTGCTGAGAGGCCTATTGTAGTCCCACTGTGCGCATTTTCTTTTCACCCAAGCTTGTAAGAAAGTTTTGTAGGGCATGCATCTATGTCGACCTACAAATATCCATCCCTGATATCGTTTGTTGCAAAATGAGTCACAAATAAACCACAGAGACCCAGAGGCTGATAAAATTTATGACATAAAGGGTTTTTAGCATCAATTTAAATGGCACGATATTAAGAGATTGTTGACATAGATTTATATAATACGATACATTTATTATTGATCAATTCTTCCTCAATAACAGTTTAAGAATCTAATGAATTGAACATTCCTACAAATATTAATCATTTATCCAATTTTCCACATTTCCTGCAACAGGTTGAATGAACAAGTAGATTTAAGTAGAATATAATATATTTTACCACAACAGCAAAGTGCTCAACTCATCAAAACTTTTGGTACTTCAAAATAATTACAGTAATCAAGAAAGGTGCTCTGAAGACACAAGCACTACAGATATATAGTATTAGAAAATACTATACTTCTGTAAATGAAGAAAATTGCTTTGCACAACTATGATTTGATACCTCAATTACCTTATGACTTAAGGGGATACTACACTCCTTTTTTTTCTCAAAAATTATAACACATTGGTGACTAGTAAGATATGCATATTATAGGGGCAATGACTACAACTACTGTCCTGAAAATTCAGCAACTCAAAGCAAGTAGTTATTGATTTATTGATCAAATATTGGGTTTCCCTCATTTTTGACTGTAACTCCACAACTGTTGTCTGTGCTGAAATAAAATTTCCAGTACAGTAGTTGTAGTCCTTGCCCCTATAATATACATATCTTACTTGTCCCCAATGCGCTTTAATTTTTGAGAAAAACGCAAAAATAGGCACAAAATTGGGCAGGGGTGTAGTACCCCCTTAAGTAAGGTACGCCTATTTGACATAACAGAAAGTTAAAAAAATTGCCATCTTTTGTAATTGACATAGCATTATATATCATCTCTGAAATGATCTTATCTAGCCATATTGCAGATATACCTTCACTGGTTGCAGATATGTTCACTGGTTGCAGATATACCTTCACTGGTTGCAGATATGTTCACTGGTTGCCTACTCACCACTGGATAGAGTTTAAAGGAAGTGTCCGGCAATCACAACATTATGTCTTATATAATACAAAAATAATTATAAAGCACAAATCACATGGTTTTATTTAAAAGAAAGTCATATTAAACATAAAAATGAATAAAACAGCCATCTCTCAACACGCGATATTCAAAATTCCCGCGCCAAAATTGTCTAGAGCAATGATGTCCTAATAATTCAATGAAGCCTGACGACAAATGAGCACAAATAACCATGACGTCATTGCTCTAGAAAATTTTGGCGCTGGAATTTTGAATATCGTGTTATAACATTATAAGACATAATGTTGTGATTGCCGGACACTTCCTTTAAGATTCTTCTTCTCACATGAAAATCACTCAATGGATTTGCATCATCTTGCATTGCATAACTCACCTTCTCATCCCTTACCCAGACACCGAGATCCTCGGATAAATATCTATTTTCTGCACCTAAGATAGACTTCTTCCTATGTCAAGTTATGTAATTTTGTACCTTGAGTTACAGATATATCTTCACTAGTTGCCTACTTGACACAGAATAATGATTCTTCTCCTCACATGAAAATTACTCAACATTTGCATCATTTTGAATTACATAACTTGTCTTCTCATCCCTTATTCTAATCCAGACACTGAGATCCTCAGATAAATGTCTATTTTCTGACTTTTTCCTATGGCAAGTTATGTAACTTTGTACCTTGACATTCACCATTGTTTACTCTCTGCATGTATTCAGAAGATACCTAAAAACTTATCTCTTCAAATGAGTTAATACTCTAAAGTTCTGTCTACAAGCGTATATGCCTCAAAATGAGGGGTTTTTTTTAATGAAAGAGGCGAAAGGCAGACACCCTCCACAAAACATTTGGAGTTTGAGCAACTATTTTACTGATACAGGTAGCTATACAAATGGGTATTTTTGTAAGACCAATCTATTGTAATTTTTTGTGGAAGGTGTCTGCTTTTTGTCAAAAATATATGCATGTTGTAGACAGAAATTCTACGGAATGATGTTCAACTATGATGAATCATATTTTTGTTACCTTTCTGAACAAATGTACTATAATAGTAACGTTTTGTTTATCTGTACTGCCCCAAAGAATAGGCTACCTAATAGATGGTGCATTACAAAGTGTTTCAAGTTGATAATGCTTAATAGTTTTTCAAAGTATATGATTTGTAGAATGAACTTTTGCAAAACATCAAAGTGTTATTTTCCAATAATATATCGATTTTGATAATTAAAAGTGATTTTTTGGCTACTTCGACCAACAATAGATTGTGTAGCCTTAAGCTACACAAATCACACACAACGGACAATGGCAAAATTACAATGTCACTGACATGAACTTGATACAGACAACTGTACCTTTCTTTTTTATATCATAAATCTTCCCGTTAATATATTAGTTTGTATTACGCATTTTCACCTGTTCTTAAGCTTTCCAAAATCTACGCAGTAATTTATCAAAGTTCTTTGCTTCCTAGTCAAGCCACAGGACATACCAGCACTCCGTATTTTACATACTTGATGGCTTTCCTTACACGATCCAATGTCATATACTTACGTCTGCAGGACACAATCACACTAAGATACATTGGTTTAGCCGATTGGCCAAAAAGAAGTTTTCATTATCAATTGGACCAATCAGCAACATTGTTAGAATAATTTCACCACACAAAAAAAATTGGGGTGAATTATTTTCAAAGCTCCAATCTGATTGGTGATTAAAGTGAAGATATCATGTAATTGACCAATCAGAGGCAATGTTAGATTGGCAGGTAGGGCTCAGAGGGTTAAGAAAAAACAAGACAAAATTCTGCTTATTGATTTTTTCCCCTTCTCCTAATCCATCTGCTAGCTGTACATCATCACTCATCCTGGCTGAAAAGTGACACTGTTTTGCCACGGTGTAATCTTTCCACTACTAACACGCACACAAACACTAAACAAGTGATTAGATTTATGGGCCCATGTGTTGTTATGGAATAAACAAGAGTTCCATTTCAGTATTGTTTAGCGATCAACGTATTGGTTTACACGATCCACTGAAATTCGACTCGGACAAAGAGACAAGCTAAAAAATGTGGATATCAAAAGATGGTTTGATAGCCGTATAATATCCTTCATCGGGGGACTTGGAAGCCAAAGCAGGATATCAGACCGTAAAAATCACCATAAATCTTTCTTGTGTGTCTTCTACTTTACAATTGGTTTATAGCTTGGGCATGAGGTGTAGGAGTTTTCTAAAGTGTGGTATCAGGAAATATTACTTGCCGGCAGGAACGGATGAAAGGTAGCCAAACAAAATTGGCTTTAGGTTAACATAACATTGATTTACATTGACATTAACATTGATTTACTGCTACTTTATTTCAGACCAATTTGACTGTACAGCTCTTGTACAGAACAAGGGATGTGAGAACAATCATCAGACCATGGCAGATCATGCGATCTGATACTTTTAATCTGCCAACAAGATGCTGATATGGTGCAATCTGATCTGACTAATCAGGAGTAAGGCAGTCTGATCTGAGCAGCCAATCAGAGGCAAAGGCAGCATAATCTGAGCAGCCAATTAGAGGCAAGGCAGTCTGATCTGATCAGCCAATCAGAGGCAAGGCAGCCTGATCTGACCAGCCAATCAAGAGACAAGGCATTCTGATCTGAGCAGCCAATAAGAGACAAGGCAGTCTGATCTGACCAACCAATCTGAGGCAAGGCAGTCTGATCTGACTAGCCAATCAGAGGCAAGACAGTCTGATCTGAACAGCCAATCAGAGGCAAGGCAGTCTGATTTGACTAGCCAATCAGAGGCAAGACAGTCTGATCTGAACAGCCAATCAGAGGCAAGGCAGTCTGATCTGATCAGCCAATCAGAGGCAAGACAGTCTGATCTGAACAGCCAATCAGAGGCAAGGCAGTCTGATCTGAGCAGCCAATCAGAGGCAAGGCAGTCTGATCTGAACAGCCAATCAGAGGCAAGGCAGTCTGATCTGATCAGCCAATCAGAGGCAATGCAGTCTGATCTGAGCAGCCAATCAGAGGCAAGGATCAAAATGAATGGTTGTTAAGCACTGTTTCATGCCTGTTAGTTGCCTTACACTATCCACTACTAGTAAAAAGAATATGGACACAGAATGGAATTAATCCCAAAGCATTGCACACAATCCCATACATAATAAAAAAATAAGTTATAGTAAGTTATAGTAAGTTATAATAATAATTACACTTTATTATAGTAAGTTATAGTTGCACAAGAAATATAGGCGCGATTATGAAATCCCGCAACGCACAAATCAGACGTAGCGCCGATAAGCCCCCCGAAAAAGAGTGTAATTGTAGGACAGCTGTCACCTGAAGATCGCTTTGGCGTGAAACACAGTGTTGTGAAATGTATTAATATCTGTGTCTATATTTTTAATAAAAAAATAATATATCATTACGAAACCTGTGCAATATTCGACTTTATATACAAAACTGAGCCCTAAACAGATTCCAAATGAGTTCTGTTATCAACTAAAATTCATGAGATGGGACATACATTTCCATTATATAAAAAAAGAGTGTGTTGAAAAACATTGTTATTTCCACCCTTGTCTGGAACTTACATGCACATTTCCATATGCAAGGCTGATACCTACTGAAATGTGTTGATAACACAACTTAAAAGGTGCTGAACTGCATTGCAGAGCAAAAGTAGTATGAAACTAGAGCGGTTCTCGACTTGCGCGGTTCTCGACGCAAAGCGTCGGCCACAATGCCTCCACCTTGAGGCGTATCATTTTAACCGGTGCAATTTCACTATGAAATCATGTTGCATTCATGCGCATATTTTTTTTGGGGGGCTTTAGGGCACCAGCCCCGGGTAAAAAGCAGGGGCGGCGAAAATGAAGGCGGCGGAAGAAGAAGGGCAGCAAAAACAGGGCGGCAAGAACGAAGAGGCGGTAAAAAGAATTAGTAAATAAAATGGGCGGCAAAATTTGATAAAGCATAAAATTTTTTGAAAAAATGGTACTATACATCAAAATGTGCCGATTTTAGGGCGCTAGCGGCCACGGTACGCCACTGGCATTTTTTTCTTCAACTTTATCAAAAACATAGAGAAAAGGCAATTAAATGCATTGATCAAATTGTTTTGTTTTTTGTAGAACATGATGCCAATAACACACAAATCATAAGAATAACATTTGAATGGGTATGGAATCAAGTCACCTGATGAATTTACTTGCAATAAAAATACAAAACACACCAAAAAACAACATTAATCCACAAACAAACGTCCATAAAAACAAAAAAATGTGTTATACTATGGTGAATTTATGAAGCGTCACAAGTTATTATGTGTCAATATAATCAATGATGCACTGTATTATGCTCTAAGGTAAAGGTAATAGAGTCAAACCTGCATTTTTTACAGGATTGGAGTGCCTGTCTCTCTTTCGTTAGCGATTAGGCCAGACTCCACCATGAACTGTTGCTGTGGGGGATCGCCACACCTCCTCCACAGCCCGGTACCCCAGGTCAACATAAAAAGTGGTAACCATGTGTGTTCTAAATTTCGCAGAAAAGGGGTATTTTGTTGACTGAAATCGCGGACCGCGAAATCGCGAAAAAAGGGGGGTATTCTGAGCATTGTCTTCGCGAAATTTATAAAAAAAGGGGTATTTCACAGGTTCGTTCGATCGATGTCTTCAGCCCGAGTCTTCAGCCTCCATCCTCTGGCATTTCATTGATTCCGCCCTCAATCGTCACAGCGAGAGCGTCAGAAGGCAGCTTTTTTACTATTGGCACGGCGGTTTCCCCAGTTAATTACACAGGATCATCTGGGAGTACAACAGACACAAAGTAATGTTCATACTTGCACATTTTGTACTTAATATATTAAAATATTTGGAGTCATTGAAAAGGGGTGTCTGGAAATCTTCTCATTGAAAACCTTGAAAAAGGGGGTATTTTTTACCCTGATTTTGTCAGTGATTTGGCAAAAAAAGGGGGGTAAAATCAATGAAAAATCAGTGAAAAGGGGGGGTTTTGAAAAAGGAAGAACACACATGGTTACCACTTTTTATGTTGACCTGGGGTACCGGGCTCCACAGCAGCATTTAAGAATGCCGGTACCCATTTATACACTTGTGTGGAGATGAGTAATCAAGTGCCTTACTCAAGGGCACAACACAATGGTGTCACTGGGGCTCGAACTCGCAACCTTCCGATTACGAGTCGGAGGCTGATCAGCTTGACCACCGTGCTCTGTAGAGTGCTCATGAAGTGTAGAGCATAATGTGGGGGCATCATGCCCTATACTTCATGGACATGTGTGCATATTATACAGGTTAAAACTAAAAGAAAAAATAAGCCAAGAAAAATAAAATAGCTATAAATGTGTGATGTAATTTGTTCCAACCAGCCAAAGGTAGCAATGGGCTATTCCATTTAAAATCCACACTACCCCTGTGGAAGATTTTGGTAATATCCTCCACAGGGGGAGTATGTTTTTCAAATGTAATTGGTCAGAGTTTACCATTTTGAAACCCACGCTCCCTCTGTATTATGGTTTTTCCTATTTCTTCCACAAATGGAGTAAGTATTTCAAATGGAAGTTACCCAATTGTCTATCCTATTCAAAACTTATACTCCCTCTGTGGAAGACTTTAGCTAAATCTTCCACATGGGTAGTGTGGATTTTAAATGGAATAACCCAATTGTGAAATTGAAACACAGGCAAAAAAACAACAACTGATAAACAAAATAACACTGTAAAAGCACATAACTTTACAAACATGGGTACAGATTTCAGCAATAGCCATCTTGGTTGATGATGATATTTAAAAAAATCATTTGTCTCACGTTGGCACGTCCCCCGTGCACATTGCTAAAATCTTCCCATGTTGAATTTCCAAATTTCCATTTTTTTCTCCAAATGTATGTTTTTTGTTGAATTTCACCAATGAAATGATCAGCAATTAGAATCCAATCACTGCGCGCTGAGTCTATACAATTTCCCTCAACAAGTAGCAGGGTGTGATGATTATTTTTTGTCGATATACATGATATAAACCTGGTTTTGGTAATTTAATGTATCAAATTTCCTGCTACCAAATTGGAATACGCAAAAAAAAAGACCCATTCTGCATTGAATTTTTGATGTCAGAAGGGACGCGAGACAAAATGATTTTATTTTGTTTGGCATAAAAAGTCAATTTTCAAAATATGGATTAGAACATGTCACATATGGTGTTATTTTGTAAAAGGAGAAACAGAAAGTGTGAGAAAAACAAGATTGGCGATAAAAATCTGATAACATCAGTGTTACACAATGGTAAATTGAAATGAAGTAACGCAACAGCTGGGTACAATAACACATATATTACCAATGAAATAAATACCTATGGAGAATAAAATGGTCAGCACTAATTAACACAGCTGTTGACTACACACACATATTCTAATAACAGTTATTCAGTTTTAGGAGTTAAATATTGTATTGGATTGTATTTGTAATATTGCACAGATTGCATTTTGTGATCTCTTAGATGAAGGGCAAATAATCATAGCGAAGAGGACTGTCTCAATACTTGTGGAGTGTATGCAATACTGCCCTCAACGAAGAATATTTGATACTTAGCATTTACATTCTGCAATGCAATATGGCAAGCAATCTGTGAAAAGTTGAGAAATGTAACATTTGTGATAGAAATGTCATAAAAATATTCTCTCTATTTTTTTTTGATATGTTAAAGCACACCCAGTTGTAAAGTTGGAGGTTTTTATTATAATGTCATTTATCGTGCTTTGTGCAATCTTATACTTGCTTGTACCACAGTTTTATAATTGGTAACCGATTGTATCAGATCGGATCGCATATATATTTTCGCCCCATTTTCTACCTTTCCTCATTTCACAATACAAGGGATAAGTTATCATGAAAATATTATCATGTTTAATCAATGAAGTAGGGTGTTTTTTTTAAAAATGAGAATACAAAATATTCTAGCACATAGGTCAGATTTCAGTTGAGTATAGCTTCAACAGATGGCACATCCTAAAAAATGGAAAAAGGAGAAATTAATAGATAGGATGAAAAGACAGAGAGGGTGGGAGGAAGAGGAGGGGAAGGAGGAAGGGAGGGAGGGAAGGAAAGAAAGAGGGAGCGAGGGATGGAGGGAGGAAGGGAGGGAAGGAAAGAGGGAGCAAGCGAGAGAGAGAGATAGGGGGATGGAAGGAGAGAGCGCGGGATAGAGGGAGAGAGATGCATTGTGGGAGAGAAAAAGAGAAAGAGAATAAGCAAAAGTGAGGGCTAGCTGGCAAGAGCTACAATGCACGTAACGAGGATGAGATAGAGAGAGGAGAGTGAGAGATAGAACAGAGGAAAGAGAGGGAGAGAGAGAGCAAGGTCAGGTTAACCAATATAGTTAATATGGAAAACCTTGGTGAATAAGGATCAGTCAAGCCTATGGTTATAATGGGAGGATTATGGCTCTAATTGGTGCATTTACCTTGAGGTGATAACCTCATTATGATACTAGTCAACTTGTAATAGAGTCTTTTGAACCAGCATCTTGTGACCTGTTACATAAATACCAACATATGACGTCTTACAACGCACTAAATATGCCAATCTTATAATTGGTACTTTCATGCTGTTGATGGGGTAAACATCGATATTATTCAGGGCCTAGATTTTGACGAGAATCACAGAATTGATTCTCGTAAGATTTGGTTGTGAGAATCAACTTCTCTCATTGTATCATACAGTACGTGCAGTGACTGCATGTGATGGATTTTTTTTATTCTCGCAAACCAAGATGAAATCTAAGCCCTGATATCACATATTATATCAACAACAACAAAAGCAAGGTCAAGAATGGTATCACTTGATTATTAATCATGTGATACCATTCTTGACCTCACTTATAATACACGGTATCAATGCTAAACCCGTCAACAGCAGGAAAGTACCAATTATAGGAATGGTCTATTAGAGGCACAGAGTCTCATGTAAATATGAAGTATTCTACCATTCCATAGCATTTTTTGGATACGTTAACTGCCGCATATCTCTGACTGTCTTAAAAACCACACACAGACAGTGTATCTCCTGGTCAGTCAGTCTACCTCTTGGTCAGTCTACCAAACCAAAATATGGACACTCTATAGAAAGTCCCAATGTTGATGCCTGTATTTGGGTTTCTGACCAAATTAACCTCATGTTTGGCTATTTTAGCGCGAAAGGTGCCAAATTTTGCGCACTTCACACAAATTTATTCCGCTTTTGAACCATATTTCACAAATTTTGATTCAATATGGCAAAATTGTTTGCATGCTTTGCGCACATTTGTACCATAAGCTTATTTTGTCGCCAAAAGGTACTGGATTCACACCCCCATCCCCAAAATGTCAAGAAGAAATCTATGCCACTGGTATTATTACGATTATATTGTAACTGCTTGATGGTTATGACATGGCCTTGTTCATGGCTGGTAGCTAATATATAATATTACAACGACTCATATCTTATTATATTAAAGTATTATACCAGCACTATCATATCACAGAACTATTCAATGAGATACTCCACCTCCCTATGGAAGACATGACCTTAATCTCCCACACAGGGAGGGTAAATTTCAAAATGATTACCTGAATGGGTGACCCCATTTAAATCTACACCCCCTGTGTGGGAGGTTAAGGTAATACCTTCCATTGAGGGTATATGGATTTCAACTGGAATGGTCCAATCTAAAGACAGATAAGGTGAATCTATAACTCCATCCATCTCCCTATGGAAGACATGACCTTAATCTCACACACAGTGAGGGTAAATTTCAAGAAGGATTACCTGAATGGGTGACCCCATTTAAATCTACACCCCCTGTGTGGGAGGTTAACGTAATACCTTCCATAGGAGGTGTATGGATTTAGCCCAATCCAAGGGCAGATAAGGTGAATCTAGATAAAGAGTTAATTCTTTGGCTTACTGGGATGTTTATATCCATTACAGATGATTGGGAACAAAAGTAGACTCAACCATATGGGACAACCTATTTGACTCATGAGGATTTGAAATATCAGCCTAACATGATGAGAACACGGTAGAAAAATGCTCTTATTTTTTTCTCTCTATTATCTGCTGATCGTAAAATATGATGAACTACTTGTTAAAATCACAAATTCTTGGCTGAAACACAAATATTCTTAATATAACCAACATCAGAAATAATAATTTGATATACGTGATAAATACAGAGCTATGATTCACAGAGTGGTTTCATATATGCTTAAGCTCCGAAGTGATAAGAAATATCGTTGAATAGATTCATTAGGTTTGTTGATTAAAATATACATATTTCCATTTGTGGATCAGAAGACCATTATCAGTCATACCTGATGTTGTCCTTCGATGTGAAGGACGAAATATTGTAGCAAGTACAAATTCATTTGGTTTGGAAAAGGAAAATAGAAATATGCAGGCCTTGCCATCTATATTTTAAAGGCAAGTGGTCAATCACTCGCTAGCATGATGCTAGGCGAGTGGTCAACCACTTGCTGGAGCCTAATGCTAGGTGAGTGGTCGAATCAATTCTCTGGGTCTGAAAGATCATTCATACCAAAATGAAACACTTACGCACTGTTGACACACTCTTTTGTTTTCAGGTATTAAGGCTAATTTATCGAGATAAACCGAATACATTGAAATTACAGAAACTTGAATGTAAATTGGATTCAATTTTGGGCGATTCGCAGCAAGCGATATTCCGTGTCTAGGGCGAGTGGAAAATTGCTCACTAGAAATTGAGTTTGGGCGAGCGGTGGTGAGGCCTGAATATGTATATGATAAGAAATAATGTTGGTATAAAAAAATTTCCAAGCTAGAACAGGACATGTATTATGCACCTTTTAAATATTCTGTGTCTTTAAAACGCTGAGCCAAAATGATAGCATCTCCAATGGCAAAGTTCAAGAACCTATATTCAATAAACATAGCTCAAAACGTGACCTCAATTTGTAGAATTGAGTTTTTGTACCCAACACACTCAAAGGTCATTCTATACATGTAAAAGCCTGTTGCACTTATCAAACTGTCACTGGCAGATGAGTTTGTTGAGATCTTAGTGAAAAGTATGTCATCTTACAATAGCAATCACATATCTCTGCTGTCCTACTGTGATATCAACTTCCAAAGTTTGATTGATTATACAGCTTACATATTATTATATACGGCTAGTAACAACAAATCCCCTTCTGGACTACTACCGGATCATTATACGGGGTCTGATAATGAATCGCTATACAAGCTGGACATGCATACCACCACACATATTTAGGACATTCGATGATTAGTTCTATCATAAGATATGGGTTGGTAAGCTAGGCTAACATAAACCCCATATGATTGATGAGTATCTGGATTCCAGACAGGCATACCTTTACACGACAATTTCATCTCATGGAATGTTATCGATACATCAACAGATGTTGAATGCTGGCTATGGTCCAAATACTTTCCCTTGATTACTGGTATAACTTACGATGTGTATTCTTGGTTTTACTATCCTCTACCGTGTGATAGACGATATGCAGGTCCAGTATTTTGAGTAGTAGATAGCAGCGCAGTCTACCCTGTGATAGACAATATCCCTGAAATTTAGCGCTTACAAGCTAAACTCCAACCACTGACTAAGAATGAAACTTAATTGTGGTATTGTGGTATGTCGCTGTGGACCAGGAGACTATTCAGATCACAAACATACATGGTCTCATCGCAAACACCTTCTCCTCACATGAAACATATATCTTAGTTTGGGTTCTCAAGCTAAATGTCAATAAATGGAAGTGCATCATGTGACCAGAAACACACAGTATGTCTATGTAGCTCAAGCCAGTGTTAAAAACAAGCAGGTCTGAAGCCCAAGTCCATTTTTACAGACCCAAACTCAAAGAACTGACTATATCTTATGGTTTAATATTTATAGGCAGTGTTAGAAGAAAGCCAACATTTTCATGGATTATTTGTGCCCCTGTATCTGAATGTCTACACGCCCACATCAATTTTCACCGGCTTTTTCACAAGGCCCCCCTTACTTCTATTAAACACTGGTTCCGACCATCATTGTGACAAGAAGCTAGGACAGTTTATACACCTGTTAAGCTTAGCTACTGGTTACTATGGTACAGACTACGAATTTCAAACATATAATGCAATGTCAAGCTGTTATACATGAAATGATGTACTCATCTGGAGTGAACGGTGATGGTTAGCATATAATGAAAAAAATCAAACCTGACCAATTACATTTGAAAAACATACTCCCCTTGTGGAAGATATTTCCAAAATCTTCCACAGGGGTAGTGTGAATTTTAAATGGAATAGCCCATTTGAGGGACAATGTATGCATAACCATTATTTTTTTTTACATCACATCTTTGACACAATATACGCATATTCCTTTTTCCAGTCCCTTTAAGGGATCCAACATGAGCGTTTATTCCGTTTCGACAGTATTTTTTGTGGGACATGAGAGCACCTCAGACCTATCGAATTGCATTCTGAATCTGAAGCATGTCTTTCTGATATCAAATAATTTTCATTTTTTTTAAAATCACAATATAATACAAATTTTATGACAAAGTATAAAAATTTGATATTTTTCAAATTTTTGATATATAACAGTCCTCGAAGTAAATTATATAAATCTAATGATATATTCTTAAAGTGTATGTAGCAGGAGGAAAAGCCGACGGTCAATTGAAAATTTTGACCTTTCATATTGAAGATATGGATTTTGTTCCCAAAAAGACCTAATTTTTTTTTTGGTGTTTTGGGGAAAAAAATCCATATCTTCAATCTGAAAAGGTCAAAATTTTCAATTGATCGTCGGCTTTTCATCCCACCTACATACACTTTAAGTATAAATCATCAGATTTATAAAATTTACTTCTTTTTTTTTTTTTCCTTTTTCAGCCGTTATCAATCCACTGCAGGATGAAGGCCTCAGCATGATGTCTCCATGTGTCTCTGTTTTGTGCTTGTTGGTACCAGTTCACTTCTCCCCAGTAGTTTTGCAGCTCGTCCCTCCATCGCTTCCTTGGCGTCCTCTATTTCGTTTCCTCCCATAAGGTGTCCAATGTGTGAGTGTTGAACTCCAACGATTGTCTTGTCTGCGGCTGATATGGCCAGCCCAGGTCCATTTTCTGCTTTTGATGGTTTCCAAGATGTCTTGAACTTGGGTCTGCTCCCTGATCCATTTGTTTGTTTTCCTGTCCTTGTAGGTGATGTTTAATATACTTCTCTCCATGTTGTGCTGGGCTGCTGCTAGTTTTCTTTCCATTTTTGATGTTAAGGTCCATGATTCTGCCCCATATGAAATAGCTGGGAGGATGCATTGGTTGTATACCTTTCGTTTAAGGCATATTGGAAGATTGCCTTTCATGATGGTGCTGTATCTTCCAAAAGCTTGCCACCCGGCTTTAATTCTCCTTCAATTTCAGAGTCTTGGTTTTTGTCTCAAGAGAGAAGCGTTGTCCAAGATATACATATTCCTCGACCTGCTCAATTTCCACCCTTTTACTTTCACTGTCTTTGGGACTGTTTCTAATCCTTTCATGACCTTTGTTTTCTTCATATTCATTTTTAATCCGGTTACCCTGCTTGCCTCATCCAACTCTTGCAGCATTGTCTCAAGTTCATTTAAGTTGCTTGATATTGTGACAATGTCATCTGCAAAGCGTAAATGACTCATGTGCTCTCCGTTTATGTTGATTCCTTTCTTGCTCCAGTCGAGTGTTTTGAAAATTCCTTCTAGGGTGGCTGTAAAAAGCTTCGGTGAGATAGTGTCCCCCTGACGCAAGCCCTTCTTTATCATAATTCTGTCACTGTTAAATATAAAAAATATCAATTTTAATGATTTGCCATAAAATGTGTATTAAATTGCGCAATTTCAAAAAATCAAAATTATTTGATATCAGAATGACATTCTTCGTATTCAGAATGCAATTCGATATGTCTGATGTGCTCTAATGTCCCAAAATAAATACTGTCCAAACGTTCATACCCCAGCCCTTAAATCTACATATAATCCTTAAAATTCCATATTCTGGAACTTTTCTTGTTGAAATCTTGTTCACATACTACAGCTAAAATAATCTCAGCATATTTGGTTGGTCAATTCCATTGCTCCTAGTTCACTAAATTATATAACTCTGCCCATGCCAACAAGTGTGGACTTTCTTTCCTGAAGTGTTTGTGTGTGGCCAGGCAAAAAGAAAAGATGTCATATTTTTTGCTGTCATCTATTTATATCCAATATCAAACTATATAATCTAGGTCACATACTTACCTGTAAAAAAGTCACCTGAATTACTTTTCACTTTATTATTACCATTAGTGGGCTATTCCATATAAAACCCACACTCCCCCTGTGGAAGATTTTGGAAATATCTACCACAGTGGGAGTATGAATTTCAAATGGAATGAGCACATTGATTAAGCAGCTCCATTTGAATTCCATACACCCTCTGAGAAAGATTCAACCTGAATCTTCCACAGAGGGACGGTGAGTTTCAAATGGGGCTGCCTCATGTGCTCATTCCATTTGAAATTCATACTCCCACTGTTGAAGATATTTCCAAACTCTTCCACAGGGGGAGTGTGGATTTTATATGGAATAGTCCATTACAAAATGCAAAAAGGATACTATTGCTCATATAGTGGTAAGAGAGATCTCTTGATCCGGCTTGCATTGATGGCTGTGGCTCGTACCAAACCTGGCAGAACTTTGTGATCCACAATGGCACCGTCAAATAATGGACCGAAGAAAGGAACCTGCAAAGAGAGAAAAAAAAAACGGGTCAAATTTAAAAACTGGCAAGTAAATTTGTATTGCTACTTTATTATGTTTAGCAATATAGTACTTCTAAATTTTTAAACACTTGATTAAGGGAATATCGACTGTGCTGTTCTTTTTGGTCATATCTCTGAAAAATTCATTGTAGAATTGCAAAAGTACCACATGCATGATAATGATTATGGGAACTCAAATAATTATAGTTTAATGAACGCGTATTACTTGTTGGGAGATAAATTAGACAAAATAATGCACACACGCTGATGTTGATGCGTCTAGTGCACGAGCCCCGAATTTCCCGAGCAACAAGTAATACCCGTTCATTAACCTAGTTCATACACGAGAAGAAAAAACACATGATTTTTACTTTTTTTTATAACAAAATTATCACTAAAAATATTGGAAAATAGAACCAAATATAAATGCATCAACCCGCCCAAAAAATGAATCAATCCTACGCGACGCGAATGCGCGCGAAACACTGCGCGTAGTACGCGGAGTGCACAATATATACAATCAATGCATGTTTCGTAATTTTCTAACAGCTTTTCTGATTGGCTGCTTTGATATAGGAGTGTATGAAACATAAACAGTGAGACTCATAAAGCACCTTTTCCAAAGAGAGAAGACAAGAAAGGAAAAGAGCTACACAGTGGGAAAGAGGTGGGTCTTGAGAAGGTTCTTGAAGGTGGTGATATTTTCTTGGCCACAGACGGTGGTGGGCAACTCGTTCCAAATGCGTGGCCCTACAGTTGAGCAGGCACGATCGCCAGCTTGTTTTTTGTAACAAGGCAATTTAAATGTGAGTGCAGAGTCAGAGCGAAGTGCAAGAAGTTTTGTGGGTCTGAGGTTGAAAATAAGAATAGATGTAACCAGATGAATGAGTATGAAAGGCCTGTTGTGCAACAAGCAACAAGTGGAGAGAGAGGAGAGAGAGGAGAAAGAGGAGAGAGGGAGAGGAGGCATGAATGCGAGTGGAATGCCTGAGGATAAGGCCAGAGGATTTATTCTGGAGGACCTACTGCACTAAGTCTTGTGGCAAGTAAAGAGATTAGATCCAAAGAGAATAGATTCAGAAATACCTGATGCAAAATGCTATGGTAACTCTCCCATATTGGTTTGTCATGTATGGACACCAAAAGAGTGCACCTCCAGCATTTAGCAGAAAAAGCCCAACATCACACGATAATTTACATCTTATCATGTTACAAAGTTTTTTGTACGTATTTCTACTGGCACGACACATTACTCACACAACGCAAACAAGCACATACTTTAAATCAATACCGGGCACATGGCAAAATAATCTGGAGACATACATTCTCTACAGGTTTGGGGTCCATTTCACTTAACTTGTAACCCTTTGTAACTCAAAGTTATGAATACCCAACACTAGACGTAGCTTTATGAAGGGTCCCTGTAGCGAAGGGTATTGTTCAATTTGTGGTAAGTAACAAACGATTTTGAGACTTACAAAGTAAAATTTAGTGAAATGGACCCCTCATCTTTGGTAGCAACATGTCTCCACTAGTTAATAATTGAAAGTAACTAATAGGAGAAACAAAATCCATTCAACTTTTTGAAAAAATAAAATAAAACAAGTTATTACTAACACTTACCTCTGGTTTCCTCTGTATTTGTATTCTAAAGAGTTCATTATGTAACGGATAAATGACTATGATGACATCGCCAAACTCTGTTGCTATGATTCCTCTCCTATAATCACGGTGATGTTCAGACCAAACTATGTGAATCTCATCGTTTCCTAAATGACGCATCTAATAAATTCAAAAGGAACAAAACAAATCAGTGAAATAGTGTTAGTCAACTGGGTAAAATGCCTCGAATAATTACTCTGTAACAATAACGGTGGAAGGTTATAAACATGATCACTACTGGAATAACATAACATGTTTAACAAGTTTTGATTAGGCTGGGTGCGTATAAGTCAAGTAGCATTGGGCTATTCCAGACATTACATTACTCTAACCAACACTTATATAGCGCCTTTACCGCTGGATTCAAAGCGCAATAAAAATAAAAAACAAAGAAGCAAAAAACAAGGAAAACTAACTTCCAATATATAATTTTCATATTTTTGCAACTTTTTGACCATATCAAGTAGCCTTAATCATCTTTTTATCAATTGAATCAGTTTGTGGAATTCAAACATTCAAAAAATGGACTAATGCTGGCATTTTGTACAATTTAGGTCAAATTTTAATTTTGTTATTCTTTGTTACATGATGTGAATAATACAGGAGGTTGTCTGATCATTTTAAGCAGAAATAATGAGGTCAAAAGAGAAAACCACTTAGTTGCTATAACTGTGGAGCTCTATACAGAAATTGTCAAATAATTTACTAAAATTAAAGACTTCAGGCTTAGTCTTTCATATGGTATTTTACTCCACCATTTACAATCATGCAATAGAAATTCAAGGAAAATTGAGGGCGTCACTGTGTTCAATTCCCGGCGGTGGCGATTTGCTGGGATATTGACTTGGAAAAAAAAAGTCTGAAATTAATTGGCAACCTCCGTAGATTAAATTCAGACTTCCACTCTCCCCATGGTTTAGAATTGGGTAAATGAATCATGAAAGTGCTCCGTCCTTCGGAGGGGACGTTAAGCCGTTGGTCCCGTGTGCAGAGAGCCATACCTGTACATGTATCTCACAGCCAGTTTCGAAAAGAGTAGGGTGTTCACCCCTGACTGTTCCCAACCCGTCCCGGTGTTCAAATGGACTCCAATGGAAATAAGCTTCAATAGAGGCTTTCTTGGGTTATCCAGGGTTGTCAAAACCGAAACAAATCAAATCAAATCAAAAATCAATACTAACCTTCTGAATGTTATTTTGTTCTGTAGGCATCCTAGTGGATACGTGGAAGATCACCTCTACAGTGGAAGTGGAATAGTAAGGGGCTGTGTCTCCAGTGCTCTTATTGCGCTGTAATCCACCCAAGAACCCAGTGTGTGTAGACAGATCCACCTAGAAAAAAGATCAGGAGTTGTTAAGGGGTACTCTGCACTTCGTACTTAATTCAGTTCGGGGGCACTCATAATTCACGGACGTCTATGATATCAAATACAATGCGTTGTGTAATTTATTAAGACCAAGTGATAGAACAATGGGCCTTTATGGATATGTAAGCAGCAATAGAGCCACAAAAATCATGGGGACTTTGCCACAAGTCTGCCTAATCAAGTCACTGGTGCATTACACAACTGTCAAAACTTCCACAGAAATATAACTTGAAAATGAATCATTTATCATTTTTCAACTCTTTACAGTTCACCAGCTACCAATGTTAAAGCTGATGAGATAATCGGACTGTTTAGATTGAGTTTTTAGCAAATAAAAAAAGTTGTGGATTCTTACCTCCCACGCCAGACCAGCGATGAAGTTTTCAAATGCGGGACTTCCCCTACTGTTAGACAACACCGAGTTCTTGTCTTCCTGACCTTCTGCTACATACAGGACGGCCATCTTGTGTGTTTCGCGACTAGGAAAATATAATAAAATATTGACATTAGTAAGTGTGACATAAACTAAAGGAAGATGTCCTTTTAGCCATTGTTTAAGGCAGGTGGGATGACAGGCATAGGTTTGCAGTTGTTACCATTTAAGGTTATCAATTATTTTAAACTGTTGTGATTTGGTAGTTCACAGCATCTTACGAATGGTAGTGAGCTTTGGCAAAAACTGCATTGCTCAATTCATGGCGAGTGTGTAGAAGAATTAAAGAATTTTATAGGTGCTGCGGTTCTTGAGTTACATTGTAAAGTGGGCTGAAACAACAACACTTTTGTAAAACGTACATAACTCATTAACAACAATAAATTAAGCAAGTTTGCAAAGTATACGATTTGTAGAATAAACTTTTGCAAAACATCAATGTGTTATTTTTCAATAATATATTGATCTACATAATGAAAATAGATTTTTAGGTTGCTTCGACCAACAATACCTCGTCTACCCTTAACTACAAAACTGCAGTGTACTTTAAAGCTTTAATACATTGGTCTTATGAGTACAGGATGCTAATAATTACATTCATATTTCCACATGTGTTGCGCTTCTTGAATTAACGCCAATAATAAATCAAAACAAAAGTTTTGGGCATTATGCCCCTCGTGAAAAAAAATCATACAAATGTGGTGGAAATGACACATCTTATAATCAAGCCTTGGGTCTAATTTATAGAACCCATAGCATTCCTCTTGTGTGTCAGCTCTATTTGTTTCATTATTATGTTTTGATGAATCCAAGTATGTGAAAATATTGGATCCAACACATAATAATGATAAAATTGGATGCTTTACGCCCAATATTTATTGGTCTCACTATGAGTTTTAAAATATTGGACTCGACCAATAAATATAAGCTAAATCGGTGCAATTTGATATCAATATTTGAGTCCAAACACAACGAGGTTATGCTCCCCTCCAACATGCCTTAAAAAAGTCCTTTATAATGTCCTTAAAAGTCCCCGTTTAGAAAGTCCATTTTATTGCAAATAAAAGAGTTTCCGAACTAGATCAACAGAGTCGACGCTGCCTCCAAGTCTACATCTCGCATCAAAACACTTGACAACTTCAGATGGTCAACAATGCTACTGACCATGTTAACTTACAATTCTATTTTCACCCTTCAACACACATTTTCACACTTGAGTACCAAGAGTGTCTGAATTGATTATTTATTTTGTCAAAAATTAACAACAACTAAGATCATATATGAATACTGATAAAGACGATTACACAGCAAAAATTGCTACTGTGAACAAAGACAAACCGCAATTAAAGGAAGGTGACCTAATATATTTGGAAAATCAAATTCTTTAAAATTTACGTATAACATAAAATGTCATCCCTTTCAAGCACTCATGCGAAAAGAACATGTAAATGTTTTTTGTAAATGTGACTAATCATTCTTTCCAAACTAATGAGGTAAAATGAAAGAAAATTCACTTATTATATTATCCGATTAACTGTGGTGTTCTATGGCGGATTGAAAGTCATTATTATGATTTCAAAATTGAAACTTGCTTTGTTGTCCTAAAAACACAGTGAATTTGGCTGAATCCATTTAGGTGTAAGTTGGGATGTGTAAACATTACAAATATGTCAAAAAAGCAGGTTTGAAAAGAATTGACCAAACTCATTTTATAAGATCGTACATTATGGCTTTAAAAAGTAAAGGGTTGTCAAACTGTTTTTTCAAAATTTAGAATTAGGACCTTAGAACTACTTTTATACCTTGAAATATATAAAAGAAATTGACCACAATGATAAAAAGGCAAATTTTGATCCTTATCGACCCGTATGTTTAAAATTAAAAAGATTTCTAAAATTTGAGAAAGGTTTTACATATTTAGAACATAAATATGAAGCTTTCATTGATTTGGAAATTTAAGGTAAGTGGTTATGATCACAGCAGCTGATAGCAAATGTATACAAAATATAAACAAGAACCGCTTAGATATTGAGAGCTATAGATAGTTTCACAATACTTTAGGGGTCATATTTTTGCAAACAAAAGTCTAAGCTTCCCTGATTTAAGTGAGTTATTTAAAGTTGAAGTGAGGGATTTTGTGTATATTTTCTATGGCACATTCAGTTCTATTATGGTACCGCAAAGTATAATGGGATACTCCCTTCAGCTGCTGTGGGTTATGATGGACAAAATAAAATTGGCATGGAAAATATAATTTGGAACTTTTCTCCACAACTGCCCATTTTTTCCCTTTTTAAAAATGTATACTTTTATGCACTTATCATCACTACTTTTAAAGATACAATACAAAACGATGTCAAAAATTTCCCACTAAAAATGACACTGCACGCCCCCTTATCATGCTCAGCCTAAGAACCACAAGCCCCCGCTGAAAATATGAATATTGTGACATTTGATTATTTTGATATTTGAACACTGAATATTTGAGCTTGTTTGACAAATGTCCTCATATTTATGCACCAAACACTTTTCATCAAAACATTTCAGTTGAAAGAAAATGTATGGGGAAAACACTTCTCTGGGGAAATGTGTCATTAAATATCACACTTTGTAAACTAACAAACAAAAAACAAACAAATCCGGCCACTTCATTAGTTTCCTTTGCATACATTTGTCCACTTTGGAATGCATATTATAAACCTCCACTTATTGACATAAATTCATATTGACTTGTGCCTCTATACAACTACTGAATGCAGATTCTGTACACAATGAATTCACATATAAATGAGCTAGAGCCATTACATCAGCAAATACAACACAATGTGAATCACGTAGTGCAAACAATTCAAAAGGTTTATATATACTACAATAACAATCATTTATTTATCGAAAAATATATTTTACTCTTTTGAGCAGACGACGAAGTTGCAAATTGCATCTGGTTCTTATACTAGCATTATCTTCTGTTTACATGCTAGAATACCAATTGAAAATCAAATAGGTATATGATAAATAGATGCATCATCAATGATAGATGAAATACTCAGATTAATATTGCGGGGTCCTATCTGCAATAGCTGCCATGTCCTCTTCTTCAGCAACAACCTGTAAAGTGTGCTGAGGCTTGTGGCTCAAAGTCTAGGCGTTATCATTGTGCTTTTTTTATTCCTTATCATGTCCATTGTCCACACACGCAAGATATTGTGTTTCAGCCAAAGCTGGACACATCTCTTAGCAACATCATTGTTCTCTGCAAGGTCCTCAGCTTTGCATTCTTGCTCCAATAGAGGACATCGCAACAGGTGCTCAATTGTTTGTGGTTTAGCTCCACATAAGCAGGTCAAACCTTTGGAGTTTATAACCCCACTTTTTGACACTCACTTCACATTGGCCAGTACCAGCTCTCAGTCTGTTGAGGCATTTCCATTCAGCACCAGGGGGGGCTGCCACGTGTCATATAATGTACAATATTCGCCCTTTGCACGGATCCGCCATCTTACTTTGGTTCTCCCTGCAAGCGCATGCGCAAAATGTGCATTTTTGTGTCTCACGCTTTTCTAGCAACATGCCAGAAGGCTTTTGCAAAGTGTACGCAGTAATAAAGTTGACAGGCGTACGGACACACAACATGCACTTTGCGGGTAGAACCTTGTTTTGAGATGATCATGCAATCGGTAAATATAACGCAGAAATGTTAAAATGTCTACAGGGCAGCTATTGCAAATAGAGCCTTCTTGTACCAAGCCCTTGATATTGCACTTATCAGATTTTAATGCATTTAGAATTTCTACAAATACACTAAACAAATTTTTTTCCCGTTTTATCAAGTCCCTTTTGTCCTAGTTGCATAGTTTTACAGGAAGTTTGCATGCTCAAAGTGGTTTAATATTGTCTTGTGTCCAAACTGAACAAGAAAGTGTAGTAATAGCATTATAAGGCAATACTGCAAGCAATGCTTTCACATAAGGTGAGGCTGAGGTTGAAGTCCTTTTTATGATTTTGTATCCATACTTTATAGCAACACTGTGAGGAGCATAATATGTCACTCCTAAGCAGTCAAGTTAGGCTAAAAAAAAGTTGTTTGCTTGTCCTCGTCCGACAGACCGTCTCGGCAGTCCCGACCGTATTATTATTATTATTATTAAAGCACATTTCTATAGCGCTCTACAAATAACACAGCGCTTTTGCTCCAAAACAAAAAAAAAACATATGAAAAAACAAAATAAAAACAACAACAAAAATTACACATTAGGAAAAAGGTACGTCTTCAGAAGCCGCTTAACTTAAATTTTTTTTTTTACAATTTCCCCCAAAAGTCATGAACTTTTCGTCTGAAAAACTGAAGATATAAAAGAAATGTTGTAAAATACCATTTCCTGCATGTTTCCCCTGCAGCCGTACCTGGCTGCGGGTTCCGATATTTCGTATTATCATCCTCAGCACAAGTAAAACATTGTTGAACTTAAAGATGCAGTACTTTAAGTCTGTCAGTCATGTATATGTCAAATAAAGTACGGTTTACCTTTAATATGTCTTTGGTGGAAATCCTGTGGTCAGGAAGTGTTTTACATGTTGGCACTACTTCACAAAAAAAAACCCAAACGAAAAAAAAAAATGTTCCCGACTGACCGACCCAACTTGTGAAAGTGATCTATGGACAAGCAAACAATTTTTTTTTTGCCTTAGCTCAATCAGCAAGGTGTTTGACTTATGGAATTTGTCTTTGGCGATGCAAGTTCAAATTTGTTTGAATTTATCATCTTTTAGAATTCCATCTATGCCTCTAATTGAGGTTTGTTTTTTGATGAAAGAGTCAAAAGGCAAGCACCCTCCACAAAAACATATGGAGTTTGAGCATCTATGTTACTGATACGGGCAGCTGTACAAACATGTATTAATGTGAAACCAATTTATTGTAATGTTTTTGAGGAGGGTGTCTGCCTATCCTCTCTTTCGTTATAAAAAAAAACCCTTGTTAGAGGCATATAACTATGCTTGTAGGGCAAATATAGCAGCATACCTACTTTGCATCATGTTTCACACCAAATGGCTTTTGTGCACTTACCACTGTCTTTGGTCCAAATTCTTCAATTCCCTGGCAAACTGCTCATTCTTCTTAACAATATCTATTTCACACCTGTCAAAACATGTATACAAATATTCAGTAATACAATGTTAGATTATGAAAATCACATTACAACTTCTGTAAAAATATTATGTCAAAGCTTCCTTACATAAATTTGGTTCAACTGTCAGAATGTATAGAGAAAGCTCATGGTCTGTATGCACAAAAGAGTTAGACCGGGTCTAAAGTTAGATCTGGTCTAAGTGGAATTTAGTCCCAGGATAAAGGACATTTTCCTTTACATTTGCTTAATTTATTTTGTATTATTTTTGAACTTTGCATTAAAATCTTAAGAATTTGCTAGCTACTAAATAAGAGTAAAGGACCATTCCTGATGGAACTAAATCCCAGTTAGACGAGGTCTAACTTTAGACCCGGTCTAACTCTTTTGTGCATACGGACCCATGTGTTTAGGATTGGCGGCTATCTTAGAGGGTGGAAATGGACATGCCTGTAATCTTTAGTACTTCATAATATAGAAAAAACACTAATTTGAGGTCATGCATGTAACTCAACTGAATGTGGAAGATGCGAACATACACTTTTGCAGTAAGCTCTGCTTGGGTATAGACGAATCCAAATACACGCATTCCTACACCTGACTAGCAGCCTTTAGTTGGGTAGCCGTCGGCTACAATGCACTCAAAATGTGAAATGATTCGCCTTGGCGGAAATTTTAAACTGCATTCCATCACCCGTTTTACACCTTCCGCGAAAACACAGGTAGACAAAAGAATAACACAATACAGTTCCTTCGACAAAACACACAGCATGGTCTATTCGTTGTTGAAGTGACATAATAATCGGATTAACTATACGCGGTATCTATGCATTGATGTACTTGCGAACAAAAGGACTATGTATATGAATAGATGCGACGGGATTACCTCATGGAATTATCTCCATTATATATATTATTAGCTATTATTCTATTAACCCTCCTCGTCCTTGCATCTTCTCTAGGTGTTAGGCGGCTTTTATTTGCACAATCGGACGCTCAAAACACCAGGTTGGTGCTAGCGGCTACCCAAAGATGTCCGACCAAATCCTGACCATGACTTGGCTCCTTGGATTCGTCTATAGAGACACTCCCCATTAGTGTTGAACTTTGCAATTGCTTTCACCCCATGCTACATGCTTTTGTATAGCACATTTCATCTGGATCAAAGTTTATGTGGAAAATAGAACCAGTTCACTTCCTTCATAATAGTAACATTTTAGGCTCATCATGTCAGTCCCTCAGACTGTGAATACTCACATATAAGCGAGACAATCTGATTAGAGCTAATCATTTTTCTCTTCTTACCGTTTATCCCAAGTCATAGATCCTAGCTGACTGAGTAACTGTCTACACAAATAGAAGCTGGATTCTGGCTCCTCATGAGGTACCTGATGTAACTCTTGCGATATAAGGCTAAAGTGAGATACAATAAAGTTTAAAAAAGTTAAATCCTTCCCAAGCCTTTTGGCCCATTGGGTGGCGCCTATCTCCGTTTCATAACCCTAGGCCACACGTCTGCAAGCAGAAAAGCTACAGCAGGGGGTTAGTCCACTGGTAGCCATGTGTTTAACTTTCCCTACTCCATTCTTTCAATGCGAGCATACTGGCAAGAAGGCAGTAGGTACCATTTTAAAGCCTTTGGTATGGCCCGGCCGGGATTCAAACCCGCGACCTCCCGATCGTGAGGCGGATGCTCTAACCACTAGGCCACCACGCCGGTATCTCTTGTGATATAAGGCTAAAGTGAGATACAATAGGGAGTAACAATATTTAGTTTTTCTATATCCTACGTACTGGAGTACAGATAACTTAATACATGTTGAAGAAATAGGTAAATATATCATCCACCAGGATATTCAGTAAAGTTGCCAAAAGGCAATATCTGACTGAGAATACAATACTGACACCGGTCATCAGACCCAGATTAAGAACAGACAAATAATAAATTTACACTTAAAGCTACTTTAACCTACAAAAAGAATTGTGCTACTTGTTATTACTTATAGTGGTGGATTAATTGTTTAAGCTGTATTTATAGCCAACGATTACAAATTACAAAAGTCATCTAATTTAAATATCAAGTTAGCTCAATCAGTAAAAGGGCATATCACAATTTTGTCTTGTGTTTTAATTATCCCACATCTACGTCTATGACGTCCTTGCTTGACCATCCTTTCGGAAAAGAAAACGACCAATAGGTCAATTCAAGTCAATATCACATTAATTCAGTAATAATAAGTTCCATATTGGCTTATTAATTATGCAACTTCCAGTTTATTGCCCACACAATGATTTACTTACACATAACACAATTGTACAGCGTTATATAACTTTCAAAGTATTCCACACCTACGTCTATGACGCTCTTGTTTGATCAACCTTTTTTAGGAAAGAAGACGGCAAGTAAGACTCGTTCAATTCAGTCAACTAATCAACTTTTATTAGCTTTGTTGACCAACCTTTTTTTGGAGAGAAAACTGTAAGTAGGTCTCGTCATAATTCAGTCAACTAATCAACTTTTATTAGCTTTTCTTAAAAAATTATTCTTATTTTTATCAATGTATAAAGGACAAATTCAAGAAGTTCACCTCAGGCAGTCATATTGACTGCTCAGTGCCATAAGTGGTAAGTGCAATAGCTGCCCGGAGAACATCTGGCAATTTACACACAGTATATTGTACTCATCTACACATGGCAGCTACACATGGCAGCTATAATAGCACTTTACCACTTATGGCATTGAGCAGTCAATATTAGCATATGAATTAAGGGGGTACTACACCCCTGCCCAATTTTGTGCATATTTTTTAATTTTTCTCAAAAATTATAGAGCATTGGTGACAAGTAAGATATATAAGATTTGCCTATATATACTTTGCCTTGAGTTGCTGAATTTTCGGTGCTGTAGTTGTAGTCCTTGCCCCTATAATATACATATCTTACTTGTTACCAATGCGCTATAATTTTTGAGAAAAATGCAAAAATAGGGTTATTCCTTCATGTAATTTTACACGAAATTAGGGTTAGTGTTAGGGTTATGGTTAGGGTTAGTTTAGGGTTAGGATTAGGGTTAGGATTAGGGTTAGGATTAGGCTTAGGGTTAGGATTAGGGTTAGAGTTAGGATTAGCTTACACGAAATAATTACATGAAGGATCGACCAAAAATAGGCACAAAATTGGCCACGGGTGTAGTACCACCTTAAGAATAAAATCTTTAAAGATTGTTGAAGACTATAGGCCAATCCACCCACCCCTGTAGAAGATTCTGGAAATATCTTCCACATGGGGAGCATGCATTTCCAATGGTAATGAGCACATTAGCAGCTCCATTTGAAACTCGCCCTCCCTCAGTGGAAGATTCAGGTCAAATCTTTTTAGAGGGTGTATGAAATTCAAATAGAGCTGCCTAATGTGTGCTCATTCCATTTGATATTCATACTCCCTCTATGGCAGACATTTCCAGAATCTTCCACAGGGGGAATGTGGAGTTTAAATGGAATAGCCCATTGACTGACATACTTCCAAATCCCACTCATTACCTTCCTTCACTTCGATTCTGATCGAATAATCATCCTCCATACTGTGTTGCCGTAGTAACGACGTGATGACACTCTTCTCTATTTGTTCGGTGATTTCTTCAGGGGCTGGTGATGGCAGATTTAATTTGATGCCTGGTCGCAGCAATACCTCAGGGCTTGTGTAGCCTATATACTGAGCCAACTGCAAATGAATCAAATGATTGGGGAAAACCATTCAGGCATTTCTTTTGATAAAAAATACACAATACACTAAATCTGATTTCTCTGCGTTATTATATCAAGTAAGCCATCAAATTGTAATTCACTACCCATGGGAGCAATTGGAATAACCAGGCAATAACAGGCAGGTTTGTGGGTGTGTGTATGTGGGGGGGGGGGAAATTCCCTAGCAAATTATTATCATATTCATAAGAACACTTAATAATAATTGTACTACTTTGGTTGGAGTTGGGTTAATCCTTTGTCTTTAAGTTAGTGCTACTGATACATACTGACATATGTATATGAATGGTCAAAACCATTTACTGACTAGTCAATTTCATGGAATGTTATTTCTTGCCCAAGTTTACTTCTTACAACCAATACTTAACATGATTTCAACAACTCTTCCTATACTTTTGTACATGAGTCAACCGTTGTTAACCCGTGATGAATCCACACTCTTTTACAGTAAGCGTATATACGCGAACGCAAGCGTGCATCCGCGTTACGCGTAAAATTTGTCATGTCTAAAATCTGTGTGCGTATCACGTTTACAAGTTAAATTCAGTATTTTGGAAGTATCGGTCGAAGTAAACCATGTAGACGACTCGGACGCATAGTTGTTAATCGGTGATAATGACGGTGAAACATGATTGAATCCCTAATTGTTCATGAGTTTAGTATCCTGTTTTTCAAATGTTTAATTGATTCGGACATCAAATTTGGGAGTTCTGCATGATTGTATGTATTTTAGAGCCCCATAGGTGCCACCATGTAATTTGGGGATATATTATATATTAATATTTGGGGGATATGAAAATATAAATTTGCACAAACATGTAGTCCTTGCTGCTGTGGCTATTGTTGTTATTTTTTGAAACATCTAGAAATTATCTACACTTGCTTCCAGAGAAGTATGGCAGTCTTTTGCTCTAATTGACACAGGCACCCTGTTAATGAGAGACATACGCAGAGCTTTGTGTTCCCTTCAAGAGCGCCAACCAACACTTTAAGGTCTAATCGTCCATTCAGATTATCTGTTTATTGTTATAATTGTCAGACGATCGAATCAGCCAATGGGAACCCCACTATGAAAAAAGTGCCCTTCTTCTCTGCCACACTGTAAGACTCGTTAAAACCGATACTGAGCATCTTGACAAATTTGACAATCATCTTCATGCATATTTCAAAAACCAATAATGAACACGGCACACATTATAGGACTCATTATACGGGAACATTACAATAAAATAAATGGATTAAATTACTTCAACTGAGGAATTTTATGCCTAATATTCATCTGCAAATGTTAATCTTTATAATTTGCGGTATTCAAACAGCTACTTATAGACAAGACGTCCTCATACAAGTTTTATTTGCCATTGAGAGTCCCTTTGCAATTCTTGCAGACATGTAACTTGTCTATTTTACCTAGATTTGAATGATTTGCATGCATGATCATATTTGTATAAAAGTCTGAATTCCCATGTCTCTCTCTCACTGCTCCATATTTTTCTGTCAATTTTAAGCCACAACTGATGTTGATCTGATTAAATGCAAAATTTGGAATCTCTCAAACATATCACAATTTGTTCAAACATGCCACTGAAATGAATGAGATAAACCAAGGTATTTGATTAATTCTGATATTAAAATTGACAAAAGGCTTTGCAAACTACCTTTGCACATTGTTTTTGTGGATCTGAGAGCACATCAGACACACCAATTTGCATTATGAATATGAGGAATGTCCTTCTGATATCAAATAATTTTGGGTTTTTGATGTCAAAAATGTCACTTTTTAATAATTTGCCATAAAATTTGTATTATGTCGCAAATAAAAAACTACCCAAAATAATTTTTGGAATGGGATTTCCAGAATGCAATTAGGTGTCTGATGTGCTCTCAGGTTACACAAAAAATACTGTACAGGAGTGGGTGACCAAGCCCTTACACAGAAATCCCAATCTAAGCAATGATCAATATTTAAGCCACATGGAATATGAAATGAAAACATTTTGAGTTTCTAATAATATTTGTTTCAAAATTGTGCGCCCCAAAATTTTATATATAGAATTTCTTGTCCACCTATATGTCATAAAAAATATGTTCCCTCTCATGGTTAGAAAAAAGTTCCATCCAAATACTTCCCATTTTCTCAGCAAGAAAGAGTTTAGTACTCATATGGCACATATGGCACATTTCTGGACCAACTTCATACCAATATTTTAACGAAATCTATAGATTTGCATCATGGTTTTAATTTCAGATATCAATTTTGTAAAAGTATGATGAAGACAAAGTATGAAGATGTTGTTTTGTAAATGAACAGACATTTATCTTATATAAGTTAATTGAAAATTTCGTAACTGGTAAATGCTTACAAACAGCATTTCAATATTCTTTATGTTCAAATCATTTAAATGGCACCTCAATGGGCTATTCCAGTTGAAATCCATACACCCCCCCTATTGAAGACATGACCTTAATTTCAAACACAGGGAGTATGAATTTCAAATGGAGTCGCCCATTAAGGTAACCCCATTTGATATTCACACTCCCTGTGTTGGAGATTAAGGTCATGTCTTCCATGAGGGGTGTATGGATTCTAACTGGAATAGCCCATTAACCTCACCATAACCTTCAATCCATGACTTCATTCTTAAATCCACACTTAACGCCCATTTCCAACTTAGGAATGTCTTGCTTTCTCAGGCTATTACATATCATTCCAATACAAGAGAAAGACAAGAGGAGTTACTCACCTCATCAAGGACATCCCCATCCCCATCATCTTTGTATGATGGCATAGTTTTCCTTAATCTGCTGACTATCCTGATATCTAAGGAAGATCCTTTGGAATGTGTTGGGGAAGATTCCTCACTAGATGATGACTCATACCTGTCTATTACACCTGTTGCAAAGGAACAAGAAAATTACTTTTGATAGATTGCTGTTACAATTACCTTTCTTGTGTTACATTAAGGTAATACGAGGTATTGTTGGTCGAAGCAACAAAAAAAATGTAGTTCACAGCATCTTGCGAATGGTAGTGAGCTTTAGCAAAAATTGCATTGCTCAATTCACAGCGGCGTGTAGAAGAATTCAAATATCACAGATATACTTTTGTAGGTCCTGTGGTTCTTGAGTTATGTTGTAAAGAGGGCTGAAACAACAACACTTGTGTAAAACGTACATAACTCATTAACAACAATAAATTAAGCAGGTTTTGAAAGTATATGATTTGTAGAAGGAACTTTTGCAAAACACCAAAGTGTTAATTTTCAGATAATGAAAATTGATTTTTTTGGCTGCTTCGACCAACAATACCTCGTATAACCTTAAGAGGTCAATTTTCCCTGATTAATTAGGCACACAAACCAATTTGAAGAAAGGGTATCAATATATGTAAGTAAGTGTTAGCTACTCCTTATTCCAGAAAAATACAGCACTAATATTAGTTCTGTATTTTTCTGGAATAGGGAGTAGTTGCTTTCAGCACACACGTTTAACCAAACTGGCAACAACAAATTCAATAAAAAGTTGTTTTTTAGGATCATAATCATTTTAAAAACTTCAGCTTGGTTGCAAAGGTTCTGCACAAGTTTAACCACAACCTCACTTAATCCTAGGTATACACTTACCTCCAGTAGTATCTACCCTGTACTCAGCAGGGCCATATAATAAACTGGCATCCCAAGCAAACTTGCCACTGATGCTACGCACAACTGTTCTCACATGGGAATTGGCTGTTGTTAATCCACCACTCAAGTCATCTCCAGGCTGTTGCATGAGACAAAAGAATTAGTATGGTCAGCAAAAGTTCTTCATGTAAATCATTTCGAGTATAAATCAATTAAGCGCTCCACAGACTCCGAGTATTGTACGTACAATATTGTATGCAACATAGCTACGTTATTTAATCTATTGCCATTCTATTTCCAGTAATGTTTAAGTTCTAACGAATGTTTGATGACGAAAAGTCGATAATATGTTACATGTAATATCTAGTAGAAATATATTATCGATTTTACGTCATCAAACATTCGTTAGAACTTAAACATTACTGGAAATAGAATGGCAATAGATTAAACAACGTAGATATGTTGCATATAATATTGTACGTACCGTACGGCGTCTTCTGCTCGCCTTCCCCCCCGCCCTTTTGGTCGTTATTTCCTGCCTAAATGGCACATCCACAAATCCAAGTACAAGTATAAATATAAATTGGGCCTTGGAACAAGTTACAGCCTGGTTGAATGTAGGTCTAATGCAAATGTAACCAAGCAGATTACGAGTAGTGATATGCCAATTTTGCCCTCACCTCTTCTGATTCTTACCTAACCATTTATCATTTAACAGAAAGTCTGTATATTAACCAATAAGAATATGCAAAATCAAAAGAAACAGGTAGTTTTGTAGATACCTACTGTCACAGGTCTTAAAGAGGACTCACTAGAATGCTGCTATTGGTATTAGATGAAACATTGTATTAAACAATAGCACTAGTCCACATGGAGAGCTATTTGCTTAAACTTGGGGAAATCCACCGTGTGAACTGTCTTAGGGATACTGATCCAAAAGTTTGTCGCCAAATTTATCCCCAAGAAATTTAGGCGATTTTGCTAGTGCTCAAGTGAAGCTCAAGTGATCCTTGAGTAGTACTGCCATATGAACAAGACATTTTGCAATTCTCGAGCACTGAGTATAACCTATGACCTTGGTATGATGGAATGTTTACATATTTTAAAGAGTTTAATACAGTGTGCCACTAAAGAGGTCACTTGTTAGCTTCCGGTTGCCTTGGTTGCAATTCCAAAGCTGACTTGGGCGAAATTTGAGGATTTCTAGTAGTGTGGACATGCACTTGGGGATTGACTTGGGAATCACAATTCTCGAAAAAGGCTACTTTCTACTTCATAATTCTCACCTTGGAAGGTATTTGCACAATAGACACTATGGCATTGTCATTGAAGATGAAAAACTGCATGTTAGAAGACTCAAAGACTGCCGGAGACATTTCATCCAAATCAAAGCTACTCTGATCATCAAATTCATTGACTAGTGAGGTGACACATGCCGGGCCTCCTCCAAGAGGGAAATGATTGAGATGATTGATAAGATGACACATAACCTGAAAAAAATGAGTAAAATAAAATGATGGACTTGTAAAACTTGTGTTTAATGTGTTAATCTTGTATTTGAATGTATTTACTAGTGCTGCCATCGACATGCATTATGTCGACATGTTGTCGACATCAGAAAAAGTTGCCAATGTCAACATAAAATTTGGATTACATCATTTATCGACATTGTTTATGACAGATGGTACTTACGAAATAGCGTTAAAATTAACTACAAATCTTAAAAATAACCATGTCTTACGTTTAGTAAGTAGATTCACTGACTTGTACTTTAGCTTATGTAATGCATTAAAGATGATATGTAGAATATGCATTTACTGTGGTATTTTTTGTGGTACATACGATTGTTTCTCCTTTAATATTTTATTTAATGAGTATGACTAGGGTTAAGGTTATTAATTATTTTAAACTGTTGTGATTTGGTAGCATCTTACGAATGGTAGTGAGCTTTGGCAAAAATTGCATTGCTCAATTCATAACGAGCATGTAGAAGAATGCTGAAACAACAACACTTTTGTAAAACGTACATAACTCATTAACAACAATAAATTAAGCAAGTTGGCAAAGTATACGATTTGTAGAATGAACTTTTGCAAAACATCAAGGTGTTAATTTTCAATAATATATTGATATAGATAATGAAAATCGATTTTAGGTTGCTTCGACCAACAATACCTCGTCTACCCTTAAATGAAATGTGTATAAGTATTGATATACTAAAGGATTCATTCAGTAACTATACAGCTGTACCCCATCTCTCAGAGTGCCTTTTGAGATGAACACATGCACAGATACTTGGGATATTATTATTATTATTTACTAACAATTGTTCAAATAAGTTTATAGTTAAGGCAACAAAATGTTTAACTTACAGTTTTGGCAGCAAGGCGAATGATGGAAGAGGACGGATTGGTGGTAGGTGTTGAAGGGGCATTCCCAAAGTGTTCTGAAATAATATATAGAAAAAAGAAACATTACCATTAATAGTACCAAAATTGATAAACTATTGAAAAATATGCAAAAATCTGCACCTTCAAAACATAAAATTGATGCAATTAAAGTATCTTTCTCAGATAAATTAAAGACACAATAGGCTATTCCATTTGAAGTCCACACCACCCCTGTGGAAGATTTAGCTACAGTCTTGACCTTGACCAATTACATTTAAAAAACATACTCCCCCTATGTAAGATATTTCCTAAATCTTCCACAGGGGTAATGTGGATTTTAAATGGAATAGCCCAATGTTCATATTTCATACACAATCCCTTTGTTTAGCTAATTTTATAAACATTTATTCTGTGCGTTTTTTACACTTTGGGGCTTATTCATTTTGGAAATCATCAAAATTATTCATTTTTTTGCACCTTTATTAGGGCTCATATTGAAATACCCTACCACACTTTCACACAGAAAGAAGGCAGGATTCCCCTCGCTAAGCGCGCGCCTCAGGAAAGCTCGGTCATAAAACGGATGGATTATATGCATCAGTGATACACCCTGCCTTTTGAAGTGGTCTGGTGACAAGGATTATAATAAAAGTTTATCAAAGACTGGCAATTTTATTGATTGTTGAACTAATTGGCTCATCGCACAACCCAGGAAAGCGCGCTCCTAATTTAATTGGATAATTGCAGTGTTATAATCACACAGGATTTTAACAAAAGAAAGCTAGCACAGGAAAGCTGCAGGATGGCGCACACCTTCCTGTGTAAGGGAATATGAGCCCTTAGTAGCATAGATGTGCTAACACAGCCTGTTACTGGTTAAGTGGAAAGTCGTGTATTAAATATAAAAGAGGACATTCTACATGAAATTGTAATGGGGTTTCAACTTTGTCAATACTGCTACTTTCCTCATTTTTTGCCAAATTTTTCATTTCAAAAGTACCTAATGTCAATTTTAATGACTTACATTTTACTTTTATATTTATACTCAATTTTGATTTTTGCACACTTTAGCTGGATCACTGAATGGACCATTTATTAGAAATGATTTGAATTGGTCTGCTGCCTTTATGGGTAATTAATTTACTGACATTAGTACTGCTTGTATTTCCTTTGACCAAAAATTGAAAACCTTAAACTACCTGTTACAATCATACAACACAATCAAGATTTCTCTCATTAAAACAAATTTCTAGTCTGTTTACTCCAAACATTAAACATGTATTTGATAAAATCACACAAGTATTTTCCCCAAGGTACTTCACTTTCATGATCGGCACAAAATAGTAGAAATAAAATAAATTTGTTACAATGATATAAAATTGTGCTAATGGGCAACAGCTACTTTATAATACTCATACTCAACTAAAAGCAATTTAAAACAGCAAATATACTTAACTAAAAGCAATTTAAAAAGTAAATACTTAATATCTACTTACACAAGATGAATAAGTCAATAATCAGCATAATTTGCAAGTAAGTCAATGTCGCTTGAGTTATTTTTGATAGTTTTAAGTACTTACAAGTATTGTATTAGCATTATAATCCACATTTCACATAAATATTTGTGACAAGTATGGCTTCAGCAAACAAATCATACTGTTATAGCCAAGGTTATCGGAATAGCTTAATAGGTTTTGCATACGTTGCATATAGAAGTGAATAGCTGTGTTCATATTGTCGGACGTTCGCCCTGGCGGAACTTAGTCAGCTCAAGTTGCTAGGAGTAGCGGTAGACACTGCCATGAGTAGTGGCAGTGTGAACGATGGTCAGTTCTGCCGGGCGTACATCTGATGATTTACTCCTGACAAAAGTGAGGAGTAGCGAGGTAGGTAAATACTTGGTGCAACTGGTCGGCGTGGTGCTAGGAGTAGGCTAGGTGTGGACACAAATATTTGTGGAATTTTTATCAATGTTAGCAAAAGTTTATGCCGGGTGTAACTCAAAATGTAGACCCGACTAATGTGTCTGTATAATATCAGTATAATAAGGTTCGTGGCAGAAATTGTAGTTACGATTTATGATCCATTATTTTTACTGGAAGTGCCATAACATCTCAACTTGTTTCTTGCTGCCAACAGCCTCATTTACTCATGTTGGGTCACAAATGTTACTGATAAATATAGTAATGTGACGTGATCAAAGTGAATGAGTCACATGTTGCTAATATTGTTTTTGAGATATTGACAAAAACAGCAAATTCTTTTGTTTTATATTGGTTTCAGCCATTGATAAATTGCTCATGACTCGATAACCAGAAGTACAATTTTGATGGGGTTTGCATCAAAATGTAGCATTCGTAAACTGCCAGAAAATGACCTAAAAACATGCGACTCATTCCCCTTGATAATCATGTCACCTATGATAAACTGCTTGAAGAAATTAGTTGCTATATTAAAAGGAATATCTGTGATTTGCCAAACCCGAAAATTAATCAAAATTCAGGATTTTTGCATTTTCGGAATAAGCATCAATATGCTACTGGAGTGGACAAATGGTAAATGTAAAATGTGAAAGCAATCTGACAGAGAAAAAATCTGACATGCAAATGATGATTTTAGTACTTCCATATTTTATTTTTCTTATCATGCAAGTGAGGCTGTGTAATCCAGTATGGTATGGTGTGAGAGGTTGCGGATTCGAGCCCTTGCGATGATTTAGTACGCTCTTGTGGAAAAAAATTGAGTTAGCTTGAAATTCCCTTGGACAAGGAACTTACTGCTAATTGTTTCGTAGTAACCTGTCCGAAACTCAGGGAGTTGATCCTGGCTGTGATGGCCAATTGTGGAAAGTCTAGGGTGTGCGCTACTAAAGCTGCTTAGTCCCCGAGTTGTTGTTTAATGGTTTATTATTAGTAATAATGGTCAGGGAGGTTTACTTTTCAGTCAAAATAATGAAGTAAAATACAGATGAATATGGGGGATTTCCTGTCATAATTACAATATTAATTCAAAATTGCTCTGTTGTATTACAAACAAAATAAATTTGGGTGACTCCATTTCTAAGGTATAAGTCGGAACATCTGTAAACCTTGCAAATGTGCTGAAAGTCAAGTTTGGAAAACAAAATAATCACTTTCTTTTTAAAAGATTGTACATTATGGTATTAAGTTGGCCTGAAAAGTTATGCGGCCATATTACGAGGGTCATTCAAAAATTTCACATCTCTGCTATCTTACGTGCCAGGCAATTGAAATTACCCATGATTATACTGTTCAATCTAGGCTATAAAATAAAAGTTATTTGATGAAAATGTGATTTTGGGTTGTTAAGATATGTTGGTTAAAGCGAATGCAGATTTGGTACATCATACACGGTAAAAAATTGAAGCCAAATGTTTAGTAAACATGCATATTTAATAAGCTTTGGATAATGTCCATAAAAATGTTTTAAAGATGTAGTTGTCCAACTACTTACTCAGGATAAACCATTTGGTCCTATATTTGAGTTCCCTGACATGCCTTGGGACTTCAAAACAATATGTAATATGGTTTATATGAGAAGAAAAACATCAAAGCGACAAACAGACAAACAGACACATAAATGTTAGTCAAATTTGGCAATTCAAAATTATTTTAAGCAATGGATGCATCTAGACCTGGAAATAATATGATCAGTTTGTTAATAACCTTGTATATACTTACAAAATACAAAAACTATCCATAAGACTTCATTTATTTGATTTTAACTTATGAACCAAATGATACACAGTAAAACTGTACTATCTGCAAGCATTAGATATTGATTAAATAATTTGAACAAAAATAAAGCAATTTAATCATTTTCAGAAATAAATCTGTATTGACTTCTACAGATGTTGGTAACCTTTTAAATCAAAATTAGCCTTTCTTTTCAGACCATTTCCGATGTACCAAATCTGTATTCACTATAACCAACACATCTAAACAACCACAAATCACATTTTAATCAAATAACTTTTATTTTGTAGCCACGATTAAAGAGTATAATCATGAGTAATCTAAATATCCTGGCACATTATAAGATAAAAGAGATGTGATGATGGAGGTAGAACTTTTTGAATGACCCTTGTATAATGCAAAAATGAAATTATGCAGATATGAAGTTTAAGAACAATGTCTAGCTACTCAGTGATCTGTTTTGTTTGAAATAAAAGGCTGTAGCTTATAGTAGATCATCCCTGTTAGTTTGTGTACTTGTTTGTGGTTTGCGTCCATCACAACTCTTTTACATGACATCACATAATATATATATGTAGTATGAGTGTGTAAATACTCAAGTCAATGGTGTACTGGGTAAAATGTCAAAGAGCGGCAAAATTGTCCTGATGATCTACTACTAAAATGACATATCCAGAACAAATACATTTATGTTCAAAGTACACATAAATCTGAATGCTAAAATGGGCCATAATGTGGGAAATTTTGGCCTAAATTTTGTTCAAATTTGTACCAGCATTTCTAGCCTGGGGCAGCAACTTATCTCCCATGTCGCCAACTGAAGTTGATTCCTGATTGGTCAATCAAATCAGGTGACAAAACATCTCATTGGCTGACCTAGTAATGTTTCAATGTGCACAGTAGCTATTTTCCACAAAAAAATACAATCTATAGTTTAGATAAGAGTGAAAGATCTGTGATAGTAAAAAATAGTGCAATGCAATACCCCAGAACATGATCTGGCCCCAAATTACTTCATTACTGCCAAACAAGATGTATTAATTATGCACATCATCCTCGCTGATATGCACTCTTCACTGTCAGCTATATACACCAGGCAAAAAAAAGAAACTTGTCAGTTATAGTCATCCTTGCTGTTCAACAACCTTATAATTTTGGATTATTCTGAAATATACATTTTGTTAATTCGACTTTGCTTTCTCATTTGACACCCTGTTAGTGAGAATCGAACAAGAATTGACCAAACCCCAAAATCAAAAGTTGCAATTTCAACAATTTTCAATGGGAACGCATCGTTGTATTGCACACAAGCATGGGCCAATCAATAAAGCACGCAATGTATTAACAGACACAATTGAATGGTTAAAATTGCAACTTTTGATTTTGGGGTTTGAGGTTTTGGAGGCACATATCTTGGTCAATTCTTGCTCAATTTTCACGAACAGGGTGTCAAATGAGAAGGCAACGTCCAATTAATAACATGTATACATTTTTTGTATTTCAGAATAATCCAAAATTATCAGGTTGTTGAACAGTAAGGATGAATATAACTGACGAGTTTCTTTTTGTGCCTGGTGTAAATATTGGCATGTTTTTATGTATCTTGGTTCATACAAAATGTAGATTACAGAAATTAGGGGACCAAATCAAGATTAAAGGTCTTATTGATTCAACTACCAACTATACTAGAAATTTAAATTGAATGAACACAGCATGACGATTTTTCGCGTACACTGCGTGATGTACGCCAGTGTGAGCGACTGCGTGCACAACGCAGAAGTGATTCCAACCACAGCAGCTGATAGGTGTATCCCATCATGCTCTGTAGTATCATAGTAGAACTGCACATATGCCATAGAAATTGTACACAAAATCCCTCACTTCAACTTTCAATTACTCTCTTATATCAGAGGAGCTTAGCCTTTCGTTTGAAAAAATATGATCTCTAAAGTATTGTGAAACTATCTATAGCTCTCAATATTTAAGCGCTCTTACTTTTATTTTGTATGTATTTGCTATGGAGCAAGCAGATAAGACTGCAATGCATGATGGGATACTCCCTTCAGCTGCTGTGGATTCCAACCATGCCAACTCACTCATGATTGTTTAGTATTTTAATTATTGTATCCAAGGTTGTGCGTTCGCATTGTAGTTTGAAATACGCTATGTCTACAATCGCAGTTGGATCACATACAGCTGTTGGAAGCTGTGTTCATTCAATTGAAATTTCTGGTATAGATATCACCATGATAGTCTGCAAATTATGCAAGAATTACAAGAATTACATCTCTCCTACATAAGGGACCGTTCACAAACAAGGGGGCCTGATGCAAAAAAAATTTCACCGCGAACATTTTTCGGGCCCCCTTGATATGAAAATTATGGGTCAACCCCGTAGAAAAGCATATAAACTTAATTTTTCCAGGAAAATTTGTGGTCATTTTTTTCAGGCCTCCCCCCTTAGGAGGGTCAAAATTTTTCAGGGCCCCCTTTTTGCATCAGGCCCCCTAACAAGCGTTTGTGAACGGTCCCTTATAGTTGCATATTAGTCTACATATACTTCTACTCGAGGCATCAGATAGATATCACCATGATAGTCTGCAAACTACGCAAGAATTCCATTTAGCTGCATCACTCCTACATAATAGCTGTGTATTAGTCTACTGTATACTTCTATTTTACATTAGTTAGAAGAGGGAAGATGTGTTATTAATGGAAGAGCCCATTAGTCTGCAGAAACGTAAAAGTATAGCAGCTCACCTGTTGGCACGAAAAACACAACATCATCTAACTCATCTAAATCTTGAAGAGGAAATCATAAACAAATAAGGCATTCAAAATTCAAAAATGAAACTCAAATGTTGCTTTTTGTACAAACCATACTGCATTATGTTAAGTGCTGCTGTTTAAATACTAACTACCGTATTTCGTCAAATAAACGCCCCAGGGGCATTACATTTTCCCAAGGGGGGGCACATTTATTCAAGGTCAATTTTAGAACGATAATTCCCGTTAAAATCATTAGGTAAACTTAAAATTCACGCTAATATGACGAACTATGAACTAGAAACACTGACTTCTGGTTCACTTCCAGGTTTCCAATCCAGATTTTCGCCAATTATTGACGCTATTATCGACCATGTGGGCAACTTGGTAAGCTTACTGCACAAGATATCATGGAAATATCAGCATTTTTGAAACATCTTGGCTGAAAAAGTGGTGGGGGGTGTTTATTTGAGGGGGGGGGGCGGCGACTATTAGACGAAATATGGTATATAAAAATTAAATTAAAAATGCAAATATTTGTTTTTTAAACTGAAATTGAAAAGGCAAAAAAAGCTGCGATGCTTCTTCCCAATGGTCGATTCCAGATGAAATCCATACACCCCTATTGAAGACATGACCTTAAAATCGCCCACACAGGGGATGTAGATTTCAAATGGAGTCACCAAAACAGGTAACCCCATTTGAAATTCACACTCCCTCTGTGGATGATTAAGGTCATGTCTTCCATAGGGGGCGTGTGGATATTATATGGAATAGGCAAACTCTACAAAATAAGTATTACTGTGCAAATACAAACCAAAAATGCAAATGTTTCTTTTTAAACTGAAATTGAAAAGGCAAAAAAATGCTGTGATGCTTCTTCCCAATAGGCCTATCACTGTAAGACTTTTGCTGTCTTGTCTACAAACGCCAAGTATCTACCCTTAAAAATTCAACAGGAAAATGGGTATGATCATCTCCCTCTGTGAATGTTAAGGGATGGGGTATGAAACGTTTGGACAGTATTTATTATGGGACATTAGAGCACATCAGACATATCGAATTGCATTCTGAATACGAAGAATGTCCTTCTGATATCAAATAATTTTGATTTTTTAAAATTTGAAATGTAATACACATTTTATGGCAAATGATTAAAAATTGATATTTTTTATATTTAACAGTCCTCGAAGTAAACTTTATAAATCTGATGATTTATACTTAAAGTGTATGTAGTTGGTATGAAAAGCCGACGATCAATTGAAAATTTTGACCATTTGTATTGAAGATATGGATTTTTCCCCCAAAACACAAAAAAAAAAAAAAGAAGGTCTTTTTGGGAAATTTTTTTTTTTGATCGTGGGCTTTAAAAAAATTTACTTTGAGGACTGTTATATATCAAAAATATCGTGAATTTCAAAAAATGATTTGATATCAGAAAGACATTCTTCGTATTCAGAATGCAATTCGATTATGTCTGATGTGCTCTCATGTCCCACAGAAAATACTGTCGAAACGCTCATTCCAGATCCCTTAAAACAACTCTACTATTTTAAAGTTGTTCTTGATTGCAGATCACTTTCTAGTGCACCCTCAATAATGTCAAGGCCAACTTCTTCACAAGTATCATGTACACTAACTCCTACTGGAAGAAATATGACAAGTATTGGCATATAAGTACAAATATGTGACCAGCTCCAACCAAACCCGGAACAAGTCGCCAGACATGTTTTTGAGTTATAGGCCTTTAAAGATGATATTCCCATAAAAAATATTTCATGGTATTTGACTGTGGGACAAATGGACTTTCAAATCCTTGAAAGACCTTATTAAAAAGAGGTTTATTTAATCAATACTTAACAGTTGAACTATGATAATCCCTATTCAATCCTGTGTCCAGCAGGAAAGTAATTGGCTCAATACTCAGAATAGCAATTTGGCAAAATTGTCAAGGTATCATTTACAAAAGTATCCATATCTTGAAAAGTGTTGGTAGTATTTATATACTTTTGGTATCATAAAGTTTATTGTCTAGTGCTTACATTTTTATTCAAATCATGACATGTCAAAAATGCAACTTGTTCCTGGTTTTATCAGAGCAGGTCACATATTGTATAAATTGTTACTCTACATACAAGCATTCTATAATACTGATAAGCATATAAGATGCTTACCTTCATCAAATATTGACGGATCGTTGACATCCCCTTGTATGGGATTTTTAGTTCTAATGCCATCAGTAGTTGTCTGGCTATCCTTGACACCATCCAGATTGACATCATCCTGTGTGCCCATCTCACTAGACAGGCCTACTGGAATGCCTTCAGCTGCAGTTTGTAAAACCTATACATCAGCAGAGAAAAATATGATCATGATTTAAGGGATCTAGAATGAGCGTTTAGACAGAATTTTTGTGGGACATGAGAGCACATCAGACATATCGAATTGCATTCTGAAAGCGAAGAATGTCTTTCTGATATCAAATAATTTTCATTTTTGAAATTCACGATATAATACAAATTTTATGACAAATTATTAAAATTTGATATTTTTCACATTTTTGATATATAACAGTCCTCGAAGTAAATTTTATAAATCTAATGATATATTTCTTGTGTATGTAGCTGGGAGGAAAAGCCGACGATCAATTGAAAATTTTGACCTTTCATATTGAAGATATGGATTTTTTTCCCCAAAAGACCTAATTTTTTTTGTGTGTGTTTTGGGGAAAAAATGCATATCTTCAATACGAAAGGTCAAAATTTTCAATTGATCGTCGGCTTTTCATCCCACCTACATACACTTTGAGTATAAATCATCAGATTTATAAAGTTTACTGCGAGTACTGTTAAATATCAAAAATATCAATTTTTAATAATTTGCAATAAAATTTGTATTACATTGTGAATTTCAAAAATCAAAATTATTTGATATCAGAAGGACATTCTTCAGATTCAGAATGCAATTCGATATGTCTGATGTGCTCTAATGTCCCACAATAAATACTGTCCAAACGTTCATACCCCAGCCCTTAAGACTTGATGCTTTATTTTTATGAACTGCATTAGGCTCACTGAGGGAAGAACTCATGCCAGAAGATTGAAATGTCTTCATCAGTAATTTGTGAAATCAGCAGAGGAAAATATCATATTTTTAGACTCTATGCTATTTATAATTTAAAAAAAAAAAAACTTTATTAGGCTCACTGTGGGCAAAACTCATGCCAGAAGATTGAAATGGCTTCATCGGAAGTTTGTGAAAGCTACCAATTGCAAATTATATTGTCACATTACGATCTTCATTTACAGTAAGAAATTAATATTGAAAAAGGCTCCTTATTTTTTACTTGAGAATAACTGGAATGATTTCAGATGCAGTTCATAACTAGAATTTTGCGGTTCTCGACCTGCACGGTTCTCGACGCAAAGCGTCGGCCGCAATGCCGCCACCTTGATGCCCATCATTTTTACCGGTGCAATTTCACTTGACCCCAAAATGACCTAAACATTATTTGCCTCACTAAGGTGGCCGTTCCCACCAAATTTCATGAACCTGCAGCAGTCTATGGCGATTTGACCCCAGATGACCTCGAATGACCCCAAAATGACCTTGACATTTTTGCCTTGTTTCAGAGGTCGTCCCCACAAAATTTCATGAACCTGCGACAATCTATGGCAATTTGACCTCAGATGACCTTGGATGACCTCAAAATGACCTTGACATAAAAATCTATTCATCAGAAGAGAAACATCTTTCAATCCCCTCAAATTTGATGTGGGTAATAAGTAAAGATTTCTACTTTCCTTTGATCATGATTGAAAGCTCAAGTTACCAGATTAATGGTTATGGGTTTTAGGCAATAGTTTGATCTTTCGATTGACCATCGATGCTTGGTTGGTCCTTATCATTTATGAAATTAATCAATTGATTGTGATGTTATATGAAATTTTGCCTGTATTTGATATTGCTCATTAATTCTGATTAATTAGTTGATAATTCTTTATTAATAACAAGTATCGAAGCAGTATTGGTGGTCGTTCCAAAGATCAAACTAATTCTGGTTCTGGTGCTTTACCTGGAATACAATCTCAAGCAGAATTCTGTCCATCTGGTTGTGTTTGTTCTCCACTGTTTCTAATAAAGCACACAAGGGTAAGGCCATACACCACTCCAGAAGGCAGAACAGCAATGATACCACAAGCTATGGAAGAAAATATGACAGGATATCAAAGTTGTCATCATATGAGGGGTGGAAGCATTACTCATGACAATATTGGCCTATCACTTGACACATGGTGCACAATTACCATTGATCATACTTCCTATACTAAACGCAGAGAAGCAAATTTCAAATGCAGCATTTTGAAAAACCTTTGAAGGATCACAGTACGAATATCATTTTTTTTCCTTCAAATAAATCAAAATGATTTTTGAATACACCAGTGGCGTGCGTGGGTCATCACATTGGGGGCACCAACCATGATTGGGGGCACCGGGTCTGATTAGGAGCACAAGCCGTTTTTCGCAATTTTCCTACATGACTTTCTAATTTTTGCAATCGATTGGGGGCACATGCCCCCCGTGCCCCTATGACGCTACGCCACTGAAATACACAATATCCACACACACACACACCCCACTCGCGTAGGCAGGAAAACGAGGACCTCATTTTTCACTTGATTTAAAACATACTAACCGAAGACTCACACATCCGTTCTTAATCGCCATACCGTGGACCTCACTCATACACACCAGACCACTTACTATCCAACCATGGCCCGTCCTATACCACCCATAGATGGACCTGTTTTAAATGCATTTTTACGTTATTTGCGATGTCTTGGATATATTTAAAACACCGAAGACGTCCACGGTCACCGGGTGTCCTCATTTGACATGTGTGTATCCTTGTGTGTGTCGTTTGCCTGACTACGTAAACGCGCCCCCACACACACATACCACTTCAATTTGTACTATCCAACTGTGCGTTTCGATTTTATTTGCTTCACTGTGGAATCTAGGATTTTACTGCACAAGTGTAGACCTGACCCTAAACAGGCAAATTCCAGTCAATATGTGTATGTCCATATCAAAACGATGTACTTGTCGGCTGCTACTTGTGTCTCATTTCACATAATAGGTAGGAATAAATACCAGACTCATCTCAAGTCGTGAGGTCACTTCAAATCATCCCAGAGTCACATGGTTTAGGAATACAGAGAGCATTGCTTAACCATGTCACTTGGGGACAATTTGAAGTGATCTCCACTTGAGATGAGTCTGGTATTTATTCCTAGCTATTATGTGAAATGAGACACAAGTAGCGGCCGACATGTGCATCGTTTTGATATGGACGTACACATATGTTCTTTTGCAGTTTTGAAAAAGACATCGTCTAGGAGCCACGGCTGATCGCAAGTCGCGTCCAAAATTACCAGAGATTAATCCTCATTTGCCGGTATTTACAAATGTACCCCGTCAAAAATGCACCCCCACACAAATGCACCCACCTAAAACACACAATTTATTCACTAACACCCATTTATACTTGTGATCATTAAACAAATCGTCAACATACCTTTTTGTTCTCCTCATGGTCTGAGGTCTCCACACTATGTAACAAGTTTGATATTGTGTTGGCAATAACCTAAAATATCAGGAAAAAAACAAAAAAGAACTTATTTTCAAAATAATAGAAACACTTTCTTCCATTCGTTAGAATCAAAACCATCATATATTATCATGATTTTAATATGTTGCTATCAGTCATCTCCACACAAAAATTAGTACTTTTCTTAACATCAGGATTAACTCCAGTTTCTTGACACAGGGGCTTTAAACGATCAAATCTGCCATTTTATTTTAAGTACACTTACAAAGTCACAGGTGTTTGCGACTTTGTAAGTGTGCAAAGTCACAGGTGTTTGTGTTTTTAGCTGTTGATTAGTTATGCTCCTGTCACAAATCGAATGGTATTTTATAGTAAATCTGTTATTGCTTGTCAATGTTTGTTTTGCGTTCTTTTTATGTCCTGCTATCTATCATCCGCCAAATGCGTTAGGTGATGTTTGCCGAACATTGAACAAATACACATTGGACATACATTAGCAGGATTATTACTGGCCACAACGCATAGAAAAACGAACCAAAATCTGACGAAACGGCCATGTTCTTTGCAAATATGTTCCTGTGAGGTCCCCACCCCAAATCTTCTGCAGCCACAGGATAAAATATTTGTGTATACGGCGATGTACGTTGACCCAGTCCGTTTATGTGTGACAAGGCATTACATGGTTATATTAGTTTGTTATCAGTGGGCTAACATCAACTCTGTTATATTTTCAAATACATCTAAGAGTCAAAACAGATTCTTTTGCCTTTTTTTCTGCCCTCAGCAAGTTGTGGAGTTGTAAGCTTACCTCAATGATTTTCTTGGGCACTTCTGGTAGCGCTCTTCTTAACCTCTCTGCATGGTCACATAATAACAGCAGCATATCACATGCTACTTGGGCTACACATTTATTCTCACACTATCAAGGAACAAACAAACAAACAAAACAAGAATGGTATAGCGTTAAACATAGCAATATGTTGGTTCGACTAGGTAATGAAACTATATGACAGCAAGGAGCTTTTTAGATTTTTGATAGATTTTATTTTTGCACTTTCTTGGTCAATTTTGGATCCAAGAATTTCAAAGAGGCAAAAACTAAGAGTTCTTAGGTTTTGACAATTCTAAATGTTTTTCATGAAGAACATACGCCAATCAAATTAAGAAAAATACGGGTTAACCCACCACTAATTGCAACAGAATCCATTTAATCACCATTCATTTCAGAAAAGCATATTTACTAACACATCAAAAGTCTTGGATTTTGGGGGACTTTTGGAATGTTTTTGTGTTAGCTTTTGGGAGATGGATGCATGCGAAATGGATTCTGCTGCAATTATAGTTTGATCAGTTCTTAATAGGCGGGAAATGTTAGGCTTTAACCACAAGCCTCACAATTTGGCTCTTTCTTGCCCCATTTGTTACCACTCCCGTACCTACCTTAAGGCTTGCTAAGAGGACAGTGATGGCTTCCTTCATTCGCTGATGATAAGTGACATGAACCAGTTCCTCATAGAGGAAAATACCCAGGCTGCATAGTGCTATACAACGAGCCTCACAATTTGGCTCTTTCTTGCCCCATTTGTTACCACTCCCGTACCTACCTTAAGGCTTGCTAAGAGGACAGTGATGGCCTCCTTCATTCGCTGATGATAAGTGACATGAACCAGTTCCTCATAGAGGAAAATACCCAGGCTGCATAGTGCTATACAACGAGCCTCACAATTTGGCTCTTTCTTGCCCCATTTCAACAACACACTTGCAAGATGATCCTGAAATAACACAAAAATTACAGGTTTAGATTTAATTAAGGGATGGGGTATGAACGCTTGGACAGTATTTATTGTGGGACATTAGAGCACATCAGACATATCAATTGCATTCTGAATACGAAGAATGTCCTTCTGATATCAAATAATTTTGATTTTTCAAAATTAGCAATGTAATACACATTTTATGGCAAATGATTAAAATTGATATTTTTGATATTTAACAGTACTCGAAGTAAACTTTATAAATCTGATGATTTATACTTAAAGTGTATGTAGGTGGGATGAAAAGCTGACGATCAATTAAAATTGTTTTTCCCAAAACACCAAAAAAATTAGGTCTTTTTGGGAAAAAATCCATATCTTCAATATGAAAGGTCAAAATTTTCAATTGATCGTCGGCTTTTCCTCCCAGCTACATACACTTTAAGAATATATCATTAGATTTATAAAATATACTTTGAGGACTGTTATATATGTGAAAAATATCAAATTTTAATAATTTGTCATAAAATTTGTATTATCGTGAATATCAAAAAATGAAAATTATTTGATATCAGAAAAACATTCTTCGTATTCAGAATGCAATTCGATATGTCTGATGTGCTCTCATATCCCACAAAAAATACTGTCAAAATGCTCATTCCAGATCCCTTAACGAATTCCACAAAGTTATATTTGAAAAAAAAATGGTATAATTAATTTTCTGGCTTGAAAAATTTGGCAATCAATATCTATGTTGAAATGTTTTCATAACATTTCACTTGACACTAAAAGTTGGGAATGTCATTTCGGACAAATATACGGTGATTGAGAGTGACTGCAATCTATTGATCATTTGTTTAAATAATGGTCCATGAAATGTGTGCTATATTATCTCCTTCAAAAGGTTTGTACATTTTTTTTCAAGCATCTATATCCAGTGGCGGCGCCAGTAATTTTTTTTTTTTCGGGGAGCATGGGGGGGGCAAAGTGAATTTCAGGGGGCAAAATTGGCAAATATTACGTAATTTTTTGGGTTTTGCCTGAAAAGTGGGGTGGGCAAGAAAAAATTTGGGGGCAAGAGGAGCATCTTGCCCCCCAGTAGCGCCGCCACTGTCTATATCTCAGATTATTTGCAACATGTTCAAATCATTTTGCATATCAATGGACAGCTAATTTATCCCCCTTTACAATGACGCCACATTTGAAACAATCACCTTTTTCACTGCTGAGTAAACGTCTTGTAAATGTAGTGGGTTCTCAAACAGAATGTGCTTACTTTACCATTATTCTTCATGATCTGTGACCTAATGCAATCCTCCAAGATGACAACGAGAAGTTTTATTTTGGCTGATTACGAAATGCAATGTAGTATCAATGGTATGGATATTGGGTAAACACAAATTTGTCTACTCCGTAAGCACATTTTGCAAATGGTGACAGTTTCAAATTTGCTATAACATTTGAAACACTTCCTCCCAGATAGTACTTGATCTCTTCACCTTTGATCTGTTTACGTACCTTGACATCTTTACAGGTCATCATACTCAAGTCGTTAGCAGACGGTTGAAGCACAGACATATTACAAAACATATTGGGATAGTATTTGTACTCTTCACCTTTGACCCCTTCACCTTTGACCTGTTTACTTACCTTGACATCTTTACAGGTCATCAAACTCAAGTCGTTAGCAGACGGTTGAAGCACAGACATATTACAAAACATATTGGGAAAGCACACAAGTGAACCAAGCAACGATAAAGCTTCTATCCTTGGAGCCTGGGAAAAATAAATTCACAAATAAAATAGGTATTAAGTGGCTGCAATCAATGGTTTTATCATAAATGCAAGAGTTAAAGGAGCCTGACAATGTTATGACACACTTACTCTTCTGGTGACATTTTAATAGGCATCATAAAGTGGTGGTAACTCCAATATTCTGATGACAATTTAGTTCAGGTCAGGTAATTAATACGGAAATAACATCCTCCACCATATGAGGGAGAAATTTGGCACCCATCACATAAACTCTTTTTCAATAAACCTTACGTAGCTTGAAATCGTTCATAACTTACGACGAGTCATACGTTGCATTTCACTAAACTTAATGATGAATGGTACACTTCGTAAGTAATAGGGATTTACTACAGGGACCCTTCGTAAAGTTATTGGGTTTTCGTAACTTTACGAAGTTACTTGAGTTACGAAGGGTTAAAAGTTTGTGAAAAGGACCCCAGTTTATATTTTTTTACTCTATCTGTTGTTGACTTACCTCATGTTTGTTAGGACTAGAGGCTATCATATTGGCTGCATGGATGAAGTCTAATATTAACATGGTAGATCCAGGCAGATCACAGGCAAAGAATTCAGGGGCACTGTATTGAATGATGGTGTTTATTATTTCCTGTACGGGTAAGAAAAACAACACAATATTAAGTCACTCTAATGTGGTAACATTTTCATCAATATCACTTTCACGTAAACATGCTCATATCGAGGGTTGAGAGCCAGAAGGCTTTAACTCACAATGGATTCCTTTTTGAGTCAAGGCTTTTTGGATCTCAACCCTCGATATATTGTATTCAAATTAAATTTGAGTAAAGAACAAGACTTTGGTTACCTACTCCTCACTTTAAGCCTACAATCCTAACCCTACCATTAATCACAAAATTAATCCAAATATTAAAGCAAATACAATTCTTTGACAATGCTAAGAGTCACAGTAAGAATACCAACTGGGTGAATAATGTGAATTTTAATTGTAGGCGTACAATTGGGCTACTTGCCGATCACTTGCCGCTACTCAAAAAAGCATGCCGCTACTTGCCTAAAATTGGGCTACTTTTGACAGTGTCAGGCCGCGGTAGTAATTTGATGTATTTTCCTTTCAATTTAGCCGATTTATAAAGGTTTTGAGTCTCTAAAGCTCCAAATTGCAATTACAATGGGTTTTGTGACCATTTATTGATCGGTTAGTAACTTCCTAGTGAGTACCGGATGTTTAAAAGTCAAGTGCTTTTCCGCCCAATTAGGTGATTTGCTTTCTAAATTTGGGTAAATCCGCCCAAATATCCGGTATTGGGCGCTTTTTTGGAAGCTTAAAAAATTGGGCTACTTGAGAATCTTTTACCATGGCCTGGCGAGTCAACCTTGATGCTGAAAAGTTTTGGCAACACTGTGGTAGAGTAGTAGGAACACTGATTCATTTCAAATACTTATTGTAGGTGTGAAGGGATGGGGTATGAACGTTTGGACAGTATTTATTGTGGGACATGAGAGCACATCAGACATATCGAATTGCATTCTGAATACGAAGAATGAGTTTCTGATATCAAATAATTTCCATGTTTTGAAATTCACGATATAATACACATTTTATGGCAAATGATTAAAATTTGATATTTTGGATATTTAACAGTACTTGAAGTAAAGTTTATAAATCTGATGATTTATACTTAAAGTGTATGTAGGTGGGATAAAAAGCCGACTATCAATTGAAAATTTTGACCTTTCATATTGAAGATATGGATTTTTTCCCCAAAACACCAAAAAAATTAGGTCTTTTTAGGAAAAAATCCATATCTTCAATATGAAAGATCAAATTTTTCAATTGACCGTCGGCTTTTCCTCCCAGCTACATACACTTTAAGAATATATCATTAGATTTATAAAATTTACTTAGAGGACTGTTATATATCAAAAATATCAAATTTTAATAATTTGTCATAAAATTTGTATTATATCGTGAATTTCAAAAACATTCTTCATATTCAGAATGCAATTCGATATGTCTGATATGCTCTAATGTCCCACAAAAAATACTGTCCAAACGTTCATACCCCATCCCTTAAGTTATATCCAGAACATGTGACAATTACTCATATTGAAAGGTACAACATAGCAAAACAATACCAGACCTACCTGATCAGTTCCTACTAGTCCAAAATGCAGAACTCTATAAAAGTGAATGAGATGTTCTTTGGGTAACGGATGGTCCTGTTTCCTGACAGTCATAGAACACAATAGTTTGTATGCTGATAAACGCCCTGATTGGTATGCGTTGGACATGTCAGTAGCCTGTGTGGTGAGAGGGACAAGTTGATATGATCAGCAAATTGTTGAATTGTACATTAAAGTTCAATGTTAAAACTTATATTTCAGAAAATATGGCTATATGTTAGATATATACAACTTACCAGTCAAAGAATACAGAACTAACATGTGTACATGTATAAGCTTTTCTGAAATACAGATCTGTCAATGCTTAATAAACAAACACATTCTTATACACGCTGTATCAAAATGATTGGTACACATCAAATTCCATATTATTTTGACAAGACTGCCACATCACAATACAACAATCAAACTAATTGGGAGATTAATGTTATAAAAAGCCATATAAACTGCAAATGTGGAAATTTTTGTGCAAATAATTTTGTGTATTTTGCCAGTTTGTATTTTGAATATTTCACTTCTTTTTAAAGCGTCCCCACTTTGACTTTTACACAGAAGGAATATATTCACGCCTTGTTATAATCATGCATTGTAATATTCACGCATTATTATTTTCGCAGTAGCTGCTTCAAAAGCGAAAATAAATATAGCATAAAAAAAACCACTTTTATAGTATCTAGCAATTGTAAATAAGTAAACAAATACAGAACCACTCTATATCTATTTGCTTCCAGTCCATCAGGTCATACTGAATGTTACCTTGCATATAATAACTGATGATGAGCTGATACAACTGACACTCCACAACAGTACTACAGGGTCATATCATCTTGCACTAACACACTGCCATATTATTTCTGGTACCACACATAATATTTGCCCATACACCACACTGTTTTGCACTTTGTTGCTGCTGTAGCCCTCCCGGCTAACTTGAGTGGGGGTTCTTAGTTTACACTAAGCAAATATCACAATTTGATTTGCCCAAACCATATTGATACACCACCTTGGTCTGGGGCGGACATTTTAAAAATGAATTTAGAAGAGCAGCAACGACATCCCTTGCATTACATTCCAGATGTTAAATCTACATCATATGCAAAATTTGAGGAAATTCGCACAAGTCCATTTTATTTTAGGGTTATTTGTCTATAACCGGTCTTTACATGTAGCCCTATGGAGAGAGTGCCCGTTGAGGGCGCTATAACCCCTATTTTTGGAACAAATTGTGATTTTTAAAAAAACGGACTCGTGCAAATTTTCTAAAATTTTCAGAGTATGTAGTATGAACATGTAGAGATATAATCAAGTATTTACCCTACCTGCTCTTCTCCGAAAAAATAAAAAGTCCTATACCTCAATGATAATGAAACCTAGGTGACACATGGACCTACAGTTTGTCCACTCTGAAGTACAAAGTGACAACGCGCGCGTATACAGCGTGTTAACAGTGCGTAGTGCTGCATCTCTGCTGCAGGTATGCGTGCCTTCAAAGTCGGCACAATGTGTGCGTCCGCGTCTGTACTTTGTACTTCAGAGTAGACAGACTGTATAAGGAGTCCGGCTATGAACTGCGTGTATTCGCTGCCATAGTGCATGTTAGTATAAATTGGTTACTGGTTCAAGCCTAGGCTCATACACAGGGATGTAAGTAACCCTGAAGAAAAAATACGGAAAATACGGAAAAAAGCGCGTAAATTTGGGCTAAAAAGCCCAAAGTGGGCTGAAAATAAAAGAAATTGCGTAAATCTTGACTACAAAATTACAGAATTCTGTAAAAATACAGAAAACTTACATCCCTGCATACACCTATTCTGAATTATGATATGCCATATGGTTTGTGTTGTGATTATTTCGATCAGTGGTTCATAACAAAAATAGTTGTTCTAGCAACAGTCATATTCTAATGTGCACTACGCCAGCGAATAAGACCTACCCTGAACAACCAAGGTGAGAGCATCCTGAGGGGTGGAATGTACTCTGGAGGAGGTGGTGTTGTCTGATTATCCAACGTAATCCCTAGATTATCTCTGATCTTAGCTAGCATCTGCCAGATGGTCCACAGACACTCCATAACTGCTGCATGAAGTCTGGATTTCTGGATCTCGTTGACGTCTCCAAGAGCACCGAGGATTCGTCTCCAGACAACGACAGCTACTTCGGGTAACCAGCCTGTTCTGGTTCCCCCAGAGATGACACTGGCATCTTCATTACTTATATTGCCTGAGAAAATGATTCAAGGAAGAACTTAGCATTAACGTATTGAAAATGCAAAATGCTTAAGTACTGGAGGCCAAAACAAAACTGATTAGTTATTGTATTATTATAAGGCCAAAAAAAACAACATGTTTGTTTCCTGTAGCAGGTCCAAAAAGTCAAATCTTGAAATCGTTTTTTTTTTTTTTTTTAATCCATGTCTTGAAATGCTGCAAATTGGAATGGGAAATCATATTTCTTCATATTCAAGAATATTTATGACCCTCTTTCAATCTACAGTAGTTTTTCACTATGCTCGTTTGTTGTGTAATGTGTAAATGTTAACTCCAGTAGTGTTTTATAATATTTTTGTGTGATTTTTCCGGGTTTTTTTTCTGTTTTTTCTTTGAAGTGAAAAAAAAAAATCAAATGGGCACAAAAGCCGTAAAAAACAAAATGCGCGCGCTACAGGAAACAAACTTGTTTTTTTTTTTTTCCTAACGCCTCCAGTTTCATTGGGATAACATAGTTATATAACATGTTGTTTCAAATCCCACTGCAACACCTTATTTCTCAGTAACTTTAGAATAGTGATGACTAACACCAACCATTACCCCTAGCCTCTTAATCTAATCTTAATTCTACCACTAACCCCAACTCTAAAACCTAAACCTAATCTGTTGGGGTGGCAACATTTACTCGGTGACTAATAGTTGTACAACCCTACTTACATAATAAGGCCTATCCAACTACATGTAACATATCACTTCAAAAGGATAGTCAGGCACAGAATGCAGTATTTTATTGTTGTGCATGTATACAAACTACTCAAAATACCATATTAAGAAGCGTGTTGCCTCATAGTAGAGGAAGAGAACTAATGTTTGGTGACCAAATCTTTGGAACAAAGGTTTGAAAGTGTTTTTGGCATGCCTAAAAGGAACTAAACAAATTTAACTTGGGCTGCCCTCTTCAAAATGTCAGGCATTTTTGGTAGGGGTCAATTAAGGTCAAAATTACAAATTATCCCAATTCTTTTAAAAAGTATACCAAATTCTGACCATAACGCCATATCCACGGGTCGCAGATAGGGCAAACTATAGCTTTTTGGATTCCTTATGACACGTTGAAGAGAGCAAACCAAGTTATATTTGTTCAGTATCCTTCAGGCATGCCAAAAACACTTGTAAACCTTTGTTCCAAAGATTTGGTCATTACATTAGTTTTCTTCCTCTACTATGAGGCAACATGGGCTAATGCCCTTCTTATGAAAATCACCAATCAAGCTTTAAGTACTGTTTTACAGATCCTTACAGAACTTACCCATAGATTCATTAAGAGTTGTTTCAATCCTATCTTCTATCCTGATATTCTCTTCACTCGGTGACTTTATATTTGCCATTGTCCCCGGATCAAACACACCTGGTGAGGGTGGATTGGATTGGGTGTGTTCATGACTATGTAAATGATCCTGATTAAGCAGGTCTGTTAGGCTGGTAGGTGTAAGTCGACTGCTGTCTTGGGTAGGTGGTAGACGGTTGACATCGGGCGTGGTGACCTCTGAACTGTCTATACTGATTGAGTCTTGACCCATGATGTCCGCTAAGCGAAGTTCTCGACTTTTGGTTTCATCAGCTTCAAATAATCATAGAAAATGAGAAATTACATTGAGGATGGAATTTTGTAAATAACTTGATTTCCCAACCATTTTGTGTTAGTTTGTTATAATAATAACTTCCTCACACTCAATGATAAAAAAACCAAAGGGATGATTTTAGGCACTGCCCAAAAACTTGCTCGTAAAGACATGGAGCTTGAGGTTTACATCAATGAGTCTATGATCGAGAATGTTGAAAAGTTCAAATACTTAGGTGTTTGGCTGGACCCGTCCCTCACTTGGTCTTCTCACATTGAGAAGATTTCAAGCTCTGTTTCTAAACGTAATTGTTTGTTAAGAAGGCTGAGAAACATCTTGCCTAAGGAAACTCTCATTCTTTTGTATAAAACTCTCATCATACCGCAACTTGATTATTGCGATACTGTGTGGGGCAACCCCGGGGGCACACTCAACTTAAATTTTTGTAGGGGTGTGCGGTGCGGAGCGCTAAACTTTGGGAACTAAGAACTGATTTTCGGGCAAAATAGGGGCTTGAAGAACTGAAATTAGGGCCAAATTATAGGCTGTTGAGCTAAAAATTTCTAAATTATTTCCAAATTTGAGCTTAAAGAGCTACAATTGTCAGAGTTTGAGGCTCAAAGAACTGGAGCAGATCCAAATGTGGGGCTTAACCCTAACCCAACTAGGACTCACTAAAGCTCACTATTAAAACCACTCTGCGTGCATGCATTCCACGGGACTTGATGACGCAATCAGACGAAGTCATATATACCCAGGGAATCGTTTGCCGAGCCAACGTCACCTGTGTAGCTACATGCTGGGGATCCTCTGCGTGGCATGCGAGGGGTCCGAGGTTCGAATCCCGGGGGTGCCAAGTGACTTTTCTCTTCATCTTCTCTCCTTTTTCGTTTCTTCTTTCCCTTCCGATAGCAAAAAAAACCATGGGTAGGGTTAGGGTTAAGGAACTGCCGGAGAGCCTGAAAAAGGGACCCTTGACCGCCGCACATACCCGTACCACCTTTACATGTGAGTGCCCCCCCCCCTGACATCCCTCAGTAGACTTGATAAACTTCAAAATGCAGCATTGCAGCTGGTAAAATCATTCTGGGGCTCCCACGCAGATATCCCACCGAAGTACTTCTCAACAACCAGAAATGGGATAAACTGGCTACGCCCACTTTTTACATATCATTAGATTCATAAAGTTTACTTTGAGGACTATTAAATATCAAAAATATATTTTATATCATCAGGACAATCCTCGTATTCAGAACTCAATTTGATGTGTCTGATGTGCTCTCATGTCCCACGGAAAATACTGTGCAAACATTGCTATCTGATCCCTTAAAAGGGTCCATCATTTGTTATCACCACTGTTAACTTGTTTTTGAACTTCAATACTTTCTTTTGGCCAAAAAGAAATTGAAATTAAAAAAAAAAATTACATTTACACATTTAGCTAATTTTCTATGTGTAACAGAACGGTAAACTGTATATCCGTCAATATACGTTTTTTCATGGGAATGAACTTTGCTGCTTGGATGATGTCACAATGAGATTAGCATTTATTCCGTATTGAAAAGTGTGTACTGACGGATATGCAGTCGACCGGCCTCGTAAACTGCTCCCGAACATTTAAATGTTTAATATAGACTCCTTAACTGCATAGGTTAATTCAGGGATATGAGCTGTGCGTACATTTTAATTTACTATTTGGTGGTAATATGGTGTTACACAACAAACAAAAACACTGTATTTCCCATAATATATTCAGTTCTATTGCCCAGCATGTGTCTCTTTCATGTCTTTAAACATTGGAAAACCGTGACCAATAGTTGTTGGAAATAAATGGCGGCCATTTTGAAAATTAAAATTAAAAAGACCCCTCCTCTTTTTTTTTAGAAAACCTGGATGAAAACATGCATTTTTTTTACTAGGCATAGGTAGAAATAATTCAACATTTTCAGGGCCAGTTTCCCCTATTGCACAGTGCAGTGCACCATAGACCCCCCATAGACCCTGTTCCAGGGTTCTGTGAGTGCACAGTGCATTGTTTCCCCCCCAGCAAAATCACCAATACTGTAATCAATATTTGTGACGTGCCATGTCAAAAACAGACACTTTTGGGCAGGTTATCAATTTTGGGATTTTTACATATCTTAAATATACATGTAGAGATATTTTGCTCCACAACGCCGTTTTCCCCAATGAAATTGGACATTCCTAAGCAAAAATATTTTAAACTTAAAAGTTTGTAAGTTATGGTGTTTAGGATATTGAGATATCAGCCTTTTAAAATATTACTGACAATGTTGAGAGTAGGAATTACCTTGAAAAATGTCTCAAAAAATACCAGATGCCATTATATTCTGATCTGAAAGCATTACAAATTTGCAACAAACCCAAATTGTTAAAAAATCATCTCCGGGCAGATTTTTGGCTATTTCTCCATTTACGATCCTGCCCAAAAGTGTCTGCTTTCAATATACTAAAAAGTACCATGTCACATCAGGGTTGCCAAAAGATTTCAGCCCGAATCGCGGATCAAATAATCGAAAAGTCGCCCAATTTTTCACTTTACCATTGGTTTCTATGGGGCAGGAAACTAGCGGAAGTCATGGGAGCCAATGTTGAAAAATCGCCCAATTTTTTTCTTAACCATAGGTTTCTATGGGACCGGAAATTGTCAAAAGTCGCGGGGAAAATCTTCAAAAGTCGCCCAATTGGGCTACCAAATCGCGGGTTTGGCAACCCTGTGTCACATTTGACCTTGCAGGTTGTGCATATATGTGCAAGCAAGCACACTATGGAAAACCGGGTATTTCACAGATCAATAGTCAATAATAATGGATACATTGTGCAGTTCAAATAGTTAACCAATACAGAGAACAAAGCACATAATAGCCATGCACTCAATAGCCACAAAAGATAGCAATCTTCCTTCCAGGAGTTAATCATCTAACGTCAGGATTGCCAAACTCGCAATTTGGTAGCTCAATTGGGCTTTAAAAAATTTTTCCACAGACCACAGACTTAACATACAAACCAAAGGTAAAAGAAGTCACATACAAACACATACTGATGCATACAAACCAAAGGTAAAAGAACAAAATTAGGCAATTTTTCGAACATTTGCACCCGCTAATTTCATGTCCCATATGTGACCAGCTCCAACAAAACCTGGAACGAACAAGTCACCAGACATGTTTTTGTTAGTGTCTGACCGATCAGGTCCTTATCTGAATCGGCCGATTGACCGATCAATTCCCTCTTTGATCTGCCGATTCGATCACCGATTACCAATTGTAAGTACTTATTAAAAAGAGGTTTAATTAATTAATCAATAAATAAATAACAGTTGAACTATAATAATCCCTATTCAATCCTGTGTACAATTTGTTCCTGGTTTTGTCAGAACGGGTCAGATAATGGTTTAAGAAAATAATTGGGTGACTTTTGTACAATTTGCCAGCAATTCAGGCTAAACGTTTTTGGCAACCCTGCATGTACATGCAAGCTTACATAAGTTTTCTAGAGCTGAAATTTAAGAAGCCAGATGTGTAGCAACCTCACTGGTATATATTGCAGACTATAATAGTTAACTCTAACTTAAACTGTAACTTTTTGAGAGTTAATAACTATTGGAGCTGTGTGCCCGAGCTGTGTGCCTGGACTGTGTGCTGTCATCTCAGGTGAGTTTCTACCTATGGGTTGTGTGCAACAGCAGGCCTTTTGCTACGTGTCTGAGAAATAATTACATAAAATAACGGTGCACTGGGAAATTTAATGAAGGGACATAATTTGTTCAACAGTGTGTCTCTACACACATAATTTATACACAAAAGAGTGTATCTTGGCTGATTTATTAACATTTGGTTCTGTTTTTCATACAGCGTTTCATTTCACAGTAGGCAATTCAGGGCTTGATTTATAACATGTGTTGCTCATCTTTGAGTCTCGAGTCCAATTTTCAAGACTCAAGTTTTGAGTCTCATATTTCGAGTTTCAAGTCTAATATATCGAGTTTTGAGTCTCATATTTCGAGTTTCAAGTCTAATATATCGAGTTTCGAGTTTCAAATTTCAAGTTTTGAGTGTCAAATTTTGAGTTTCGAGTTTATAATATCGAGTTTCGAGTCTCAAATTTTGTGAATATGTTTGTGATTGCTTGTTTTTTTTTAAATACTTTTTTTTTGTATTACTTGAAACTCGATATTATTAAATCGAAACTCAAAATATGAGTCTCGAAACTTGAAAGTAGAGACTCAAAACTCGATATTGTAAACTCAAAATTTGACACTCGATACTCGAAATTTGAGACTTGAAACTCGAAATCATTTTTCTGAATAGTTTAAACTTTGTTCCAAGCCTTAATCTCAATATTTATAATCATGACCTTTTAAAGCTGTACACTTTTAACAACTGGACAACATATACAACCTGGAAGATTGACCTCGTGACTTTTTAAGCCACTTAACTTTATAACATTAGCCCACATTGTCTGGTCTAGTTCTGGGATTAGGGGGTGCCTCGCATAGCCCTACTAGTATAGGGCCTTTTGACTGTGGTGATCCAAAACCATGCATGCATAAAACCTGGCTATGTTTAGAGAGCTGCTGCCAGTGACTGCTAATTCCCTTTTATCTCGGGGACAGCGGTTAGTGGGTTGTGAGCTGTCACTGGGTTTTTAGCAGTTCTCAGTATATAGCATGGTGTATATAATGTGTAATATAAAAAAAAAGGCCCTGCGGTAGGGCTAGCCTCGCAAGCCTAGTACTATAACTCGAAATCATTTTTCTGAATAGTTTAAACTTTGTTCCAAGCCTTAATCTCAATCTTTTTAATCATGACCTTTTAAAGCTGTACACTTTTAACAACTGGACAACATATACAACCTGGAAGATTGACCTCGTGACTTTTTAACTTTATAACATTATTAGCCCACATTGTCTGGTCTAGTTCTGGGATTAGAGGGTGCCTCGCAAGCCTAGTACTATTATAACCAGCGCCATAGCCAGGGGGTGCAATGCACCCATGCACCCCCTCAAATTTACACAAATATAAAAAAAAGTCCCAAAATTTAGGAGCATAGCGAGCCAAAAAATCTGATTTTTACAGCTTTTTTTGGTCAAAAAGGTCTAAATTTGGGGAAGAAAGACAAATTTTCAAAAAATTGCCCCCCCCTGGAAAAAAGTCCACTTTTTCAACAACAGCATCCCCCATAAAAATCCTGGCTATGGGCCAGACTATAACACACATGTACAGTACCAATATACAAAATATACTACTCTGAAACATATTCAACAACAGCATCCCCCATAAAAAAATCCCCGGAAAAATCCTGGCTATGGGCCAGACTATAACACACATGTACAGTACCAATATACAAAATATACTACTCTGAAAATCTGTGTATAATTTCAGACACCATGATTTGATCCAAGCGTCAAAGGGATTTGGACTCTGTATGCAAGTACTGCACAAGGAGATTGACAATGATTTGTTTGTTGAAAATCTGTAAACAAAAATGACATACCAATAAATTTTCTCCACTTTCATTTTGAAAATACTGTACAATGTTTCAAAATATCTGGAAAACTTAAGCGATGTAAATGCCCTCAAAACTGCATATTCGTTTAGTTGCATTGTAATCAAGTTGATCATAGACATGTCATCTTTTCATTCAAGACATTGAAGTTTCAGGGGTGTCTTTGAAGCCAGTTTTGAGATATGACTTGCTGGAGGATCTTCGTTCAATCTTCGTTGAATGAAGCAAATTACCTAATGTGTACAGGGTCATAGCCTACCTCAGGATTGATATTTACCTTTCAAACAAGTCATTAATTTTATCAAGTTTATAAGCAATATGCAAAGATAAACACCTTTATAACAACTTCTTAAGATCTATTTCAATAATCATGTTAAGTAGTCTTTTAATTGTCATAGGACTAGTATGTCTCGTGTAAAACACTGTTATCTACATGTTTATATTCATATCTTTTTCAGTATTGATTAAAAAAGGCACTAAATAAAACTTGTTCAGATTCTTCATACTTGTCTTTTTTTACCAATGCAGTTACTCAGAAATAAATCCCTGTTTCAAAAACAATTAAGAATAAGACCATGAGACATGGGCATTTATCTTTCACTTTCGTAGTCCCCTCTTGGGCACTACATGAAAACAACAAATCAAGAGTAAAGATATGTCTGAATTAATGTCCAAAAAGTTCCCCTATTTTACTTGCCACATTCATGAGTTATTTAGGGTTAAAATTATGTTTTTTGTTAATTTTCTCAAAATTTTACCCAAAAATGTCAAATATTAAAATGGCTGTAACTTAATGATTGTGAATGTCTGTTCAAATTCACATATGGAGTGGCAACTTGTTCTGGGTTTTGTTGGAGCTGGTCACATATTTGATCTTGCAGGTTGTGCATTTTGTGTTAGCACACAATGGGCCATGGGTATTTCATAGATCAATAGTCAATAATAATGGATACATTGTGCAGTTCAAATAGTTAACCAATACAGAGAACAAAGCACACAAATAGATGACTATCTTCCTTCTAGTATTAAATTATACAAATCCAGTCAGGATTGCCAAACTGGCCATTTGGTAGCCAAATTAGGCTTTGAAAAATGTTCCACAGACCAGACTTAACATACAAAACAAAGGTAAAAGAATACACATATAAACACACCGGACACATACAAACCAAAGGTCAAAGAACAAAATTAGACAATTTTTCAAACATTGGCACCCACAACCTTCGCTAATTTCATGTCCCATAAATGGTTAAGAAAATAAATGGGTGGCTTTTCTACAATTTGCCAGCAATTCAGGCTGAAAGTTTTTGGCAATCATGCATGTGCGTGCGTCCTTGCCCTTGCGAGCTTACATTAAGTTGAGACTAAGTTAAGCCAGATGTCTAGCAATCTCACTGGTATACATGGTATACATTGCAGACTATATTATAGTTAACATTGAAAACCTCAACTCTAACTTAAACTTTTTGAGAGTAAATTACTATTGGAGCTGTGTGCTGTTCATCTCAGGTGAGTTTCTACCTATGGGTTGCGTGCAACAGTAGGCTTTCTATGTGTCTGAGAAATAATTACGGTACATAAAATGAGTGTACACTGGTAAATTTAATGAAAGGACATAATTTGTTTAACTTTTGATATATGTGATGCGATCAAGCAAAATCAGTCGGAACTCGGAAATATTGATTTTGAGATATAGCCAAACAAAGCAAATATTTCCTTTTGTTTCCTATTGTTTTGACAACTCTTTAATTGCTCATATCTTGGGAACTGTTTGTTTAATTTCAATGGGGTTTTCTGCAAAATCCAGCTTTGTAAATACTTTTTACTATCATGTAAGAAACTGAAAATTTATTATTGCCGAGTTCCGACTGATTTGGCTTGATCGCATCACATATATCTACACACATAATGTACGGGATATACACAAAAGAGTGTATATCTTGGCGATTATTAACATTTGGTGCTGTTTTTCATACAGCGTTTCATTTCACGGCGGGCAATTCAGGGCTTGATTTATAACATGTGTTGCTCATCTTTTAGTCTCGAGTCCAATTTTCGAGACTCAAGTTTTGAGTCTCATATTTCGAGTTTCGAGTCTAATATATCGAGTTTCAAGTCTCAAATATCAAATTTTGAGTGTCAAATTTTCAATTTTGAGTTTCATGTATCGAGTGAATATGTTTTGTGATTGCTTGTTTTGTTTGTTTAAATACTTCTTTTTTGTATTACTTGAAACTCGATATTATTAACACAAAATTTGAGACTGAATAATCGAAACTCAAAATATGAGTCTCTCATTTTTTAGTTCTAACTTTGTTCCAAGCCTTAATCTCAACCTTTTTAATCATGACCTTTTAAAGCTGTACACTTTACAACTGGATAACATACAACCTGGACGATTGACCTCGTGATTTTTTAAGCCACTGAACTTTATAACATTAGCTCACATTGTCTGGTCTAGTTCTGGGATTAGAGGGAGCCTCGCAAGCCTAGTACTATTATAACCAGCGCCATAGCCAGGGGGTGCAATGCACCCATGCACCCCCTCAAATTTGCACAAATATACAAAAAGTCCGTAAATTTAAGAACTTGCGAGCGTAGCGAGCAAAAAATCAAATTTTTAAAGCTTTTTTTGTCAAAAAAACAAATTTTCACAAAATTGCTCCCCCTTGGAAAAAAATCCACTTTTTCAACATCAGCACCCCATAAAAATCCTGGCTCACGGGCCTGACTATAATACACATACAGTACCAATATACAAAATATACTAACTCTGAAACATCTCAATTTGTGTATAATTTCAGACACCATGATTCGACCCAAGCGTCAAAGGGATTTGGACTCTGTATGCAAGTACTGCACCAGACGATTTATTGACAACATTCCTCGTTACAAATCCCATCTCCGCAACCATGAGCTGAGTATTAAGCCTTATTGGTACAGCAATCCAAACCTGAAACCAAAGGCAGGATGTGTGAAGCCACAAATCAGAAGACTTTCTAAGAGAAGATCTCAAGATTGCCAACCATCAATGAGGATTCACGTCACAAGGAAACAAAGAAAGCATAAGAATGAAGATAAGTTTCTGTGTCAGTTTTGTGACAAGAAGTTCAAGTCCTTATCTGCTAAGTGCCAACATGAATTCACTCATTCAAAAGATGGTAGATTCAGATGTAGATATTGTATCAAGTCCTTCAGCAAACTGAGGGACAAGAAACAACATGAAATGACACACACAGGAGAGAGAAAATACCAATGCAGCTATTGCAACAAGGCTTTTCAATCACCAAGTCATAAGAAACGGCATGAAATGATTCATACAGGAGAGAAACCTCATCAATGCAGTCATTGTGACAAACCATTCAGCTCATTGGTTGAAAAGAAAATACATGAAATGATTCATACAGGAGAGAAATCTCATAAATGTAGCTATTGTAACAAATCATTCCGCCGATTGGGAGACAAGAAACAGCATGAGATGGTTCATACAGGAGAGAAATGCTATAAATGTAGTTATTGCAACAAATCTTTTCGCACATCGGGTAAAAAGAAAGAGACATGAACTGATTCATACAGGAGAGAAACCACATAAATGTAGTTATTGCAACAAATCATTCCGTCACTTGGGAAGTAAGAAAACACATGAAAAGATTCATACAGGAGAGAAATCTCATAAATGCAGCTATTGTATCAAGTCATTCAATCAAATAGGACACAAGAAACAGCATGAAAAGATTCACACAGGAGAGAAACCTCATCAATGTAGCTATTGTAATAAATCATTTAGCCAATTGGCAAGCAAGAATAAGCATGAAAAGACCCACACAGGAGAGAAACTTTATCAATGTAGTTATTGTATGAAATTATTATGTGATTCAGGTAGAAAGAAACAACATGAAATGATTCATACAGGAGAGACACCTCATAAATGTTGCTATTGTTACAAATCATTCCGCTCATCCACTGAAAAGAAGCGACATGAAAGGATTCATACAAAAGAAACCGTACCAATGTAGCTATTGCAACAAATCATTCGGTATCTTGGGAAGCATGAAGCGACATGAAATGATTCACACAGGAGATCAACCTCATCAGTGTAGCTACTGCAACAAATCATTCAGCCAACTGGAGAAAAAGAAACGGCATGAAATGATTCATACAGGAGAGAAACCTCATCAATGTAGCTATTGTAAAAAATCATTCAGCATATTGGGTAACAAGAAAGCCATGAAAAGATTCATACAGGAGAGAAACCTCATAAATGTAGCTATTGCAACAAATCATTCGGACAGTTGCCACACAAAAAACAGCATGAAAAGATTCATACAGGAGAGAAACCTTATCGATGTAGCTATTGTGCCAAATCATTCCATAATTCGAGTAACAAAGGAAGCATGAAAAGATTCACACAGTCCATTTGTGCTGACATATGAGATAGCCATGGTAGTAAGACCCTCACTAATGAAAGAGTTATTATTTTGGTTGTTAGTCAAGTTGCAGTCAACAGCCTGGTACTGTTATTTCAATAAAAATGATGTAATTATCAGATTAACTACCATAGGAATAGATGAATACAATTTTTGAATATATCGCATACGCTACAACGTTCATGCAGTACCTACATGAATGCATTGAACCACAGATGTCAAAGAACAAGGATAAAGACCTGGGTAGTAATTCTATAGAAGAGTTGACCTCATTGTTTATCAACAAAGGCAAGGGACTGGTATATCGATATGCTTGAGTGAACCCCATGCAACCACTACACTGTTCAATAGCCTAATTGTTATATGGCAGGGGTTTTAAAAAGCCCTGTACAAAATATGATGCACATGCATACCGGCAGGTAAAAAACGATGGAAATGACATCAGAAGTCAACTCATCTATAGAATGATTAGTATCTTTGAAAAGAACTGTATTGTATTCAACCTCCAGTTCTGGCACTCCGTGGGTACTCATGCTCGTCGGTGAACTTTGAAAACACCCCCTTTTGCATCTCAGCTTATAGTGCATGGTGATATATTCAAAAATTGTATTCATCTATTGCTATGGTAAATAATCAGGTTACATCATCACTTCTTTGGAGAATAGGAGCCTTGCACAGTAGGTCAATAGGTCAAACTAAGTGACATTTGCTGAAGTCAGTCAAGCATGGTTGCCAAACCTGCTATTTGGTAGCCCAATTGGGCAACTTTTGAGGATTTTCCCCATGACTTATGACAATTTCCTGTCCCATAGAAATCAAAGGGTTAAGAAAAAAAAATGGGCAACTTTTCAACATTGGCTCCTGTGACTGATAGTTTCCTGTCCCAAAGAAACCAATGGTCAAGAGAAAATTGTGCGACTTTTTGATTACTTGAGCTGCGTTTTGGGCTGAAATTTTTTGGCAACCCTGTCAGTCAATTGTGGTGGAGGACAAACTCCTCACCATAAGCAAGTTGTTTATTTGTTGTCTTGTTTAATTGTAAAATATTGGATTGGTAAACTCCCGGTAAACTGTTCTTTCTTTCTTTTAAAAATAGTGAATGGAGATGCTCAATATACATTGAATTTACTATACGATATGAACATCACCATTCAGTTGGGTGGAAATATGGGGTCTACTTTTCAAACTTTGTGTCCACTTTTCTTTAATAATTTCAAATTGTTTTAAAAGGGTCCAGCCTTTGTAGGTTAATCAAAGCACTGTGTGTACATTTTAATTTACTATTTGGTGGTAACAAGGTGATACAACTTACAACCTATACAAAAACAACCTACACAAAAAAAAAACTATTAAAACACTATTACCATAATATGTACTGTACAGTTCTAATGCCCAGCATGTCTCTTTCATGTCTGTCAGCAGTGGAAACACCAATAAAATATTTTTTAAATGACGGCCATTTTGACAATAAAAATTAAAAACTAAAAAGCCCCTCTTCTTTTTTTTTTTTTTTGAAAACCTGGATGAAAACATGCTTATTTTACTTTGCCTAAGTAGAAATAATTTAACATTTTCAGGGCCAGTATGCGATGAACCAGAGGTTCCCTTACTGTACAGTGCACCATAGGGGCGAACTTCGCTATTCCGAAGATTCGCTATTCTGAAGGTTTGCTATTCCGAAAGTTCACTATTCAGAAAATTAAAAAGGTTCTCTATTACGAAGGTTCTCTATTCCGAAAACAGAAAAGGTTCTCTATTCCAAATATTAAAAATGGGTTCTCTATTCCGAAAACGAAAGAAGGTTCTTTATTCTGAAATAAGTCACCGTGTTCTCTACTCCGAATATGAAAAAAGGTTCTTTATTCCGAAATGAGGCCCGTAAAGGAAAGAAAAGAGCTTAGTGAGTATGTAAAACAGCTTAATAAGCAAAGAAAAGATACCTTAATGGAAGAGACCTCGGAGGGCCTGTAAAAAGCAAAGAAGAGATTCCTTAGGCCTAATTGACAAGAAAAGACATCTTTGTTGGCCCGTAGGCCCTAACGCAAAGAAAATATGCCTTATTACAAGTTATCTTTTCTTTACCTTTAACGGGCCCCTGAGGTCCCTTTTCTTTGCTTTTACTGCCCCATAGTAAGGTATGTTTTCTTCACTTTTCACGGGCTCCCTAGGCCCCCGGGGTAACGCACCCGGTTACCCCCCTTTGTCGGCGGCACTGGATGTAGGCCTACATAATGGTAAAATTTTGGCAATACTTGATGACCATGCATGATGACGGTGAGGTGACTACCTTATATGCAAGTTATGCAAAGTAGCTAATTTTCTATTGTTCTTCACATGCAAAACATTGCAGACTCCACAGTTAAAAACCTCAAACTGTTCTTTACCTTTACAAGTAATCAAGATAAAAAAACCACATGACACATTGGTAAAGCAGAATTGGTATTCGGAATAGAGAACCTTTTTTCATATTCTGAGTAGAGAACACGGTGACTTGTTTTGGAATTTAGAACCTTAATTCGTTTTCGGAATAGAGAACCCATATTTGAATATTCGGAATACAGAACCTTTTTCATATTCGGAATAGAGAACCTTTCTATTTTCAAAATAGAGAACATGTTTGTGTTTTGGGAATTTACGGAATAGAGAACCTTCGTAATAGAGAACCGTTTTTCTGAATAACTAACCTTTAATTACATTGAATAGCGAATGGTAAAATTACGTTCGAAAAGTGAACCTTCGAATAGCGAACCTTGAATGGTGGACCTTGAATAGCGAGAGGACCCCCACCATAGACCCTGAAATGGGTTATATGAGTGCATCAGTCCACCAGCAAAGTCACCAATACTGGACAGTGTTGCCAAAACTTTTCAGCGTCAAGGCGCGGCGCATTGACTCGCCAGGCCGCGGTAAAGGATTCTCGAGTAGCCCAATTTTCTTAAGCTGCCAAAAAAGCGCCCAATACCGGATATTTGGGCGGATTTACCCGAATTTAGAACGCAAAAACACCCAATTGGGCGGAAAAGCACTTGACTTTGAAACTTCCGGTACTTACTGGGAAGTTACTGACCGATCAATAAATGGTTACAAAACCCATTGTAATTTCAATTTGGAGCTTCAAAGACTCAAAACCTTTATAAATCGGCTAAATGGAAAGGAAAATACATCAAATTAGTGCCGTGGCCTGAGACTGGCAAAAGTAGCCCAATTTTAGACAAGTAGCGGCATGCTTTTTTGAGTAGCGGCAAGTGATCGCCAAGTAGCCCAATTGTGCGCCTAAGGCGCGGCGTTGGCATCACTGATACTGGATCAATATTCGATCTTGCAGGTTGTGCATTATGTGTAAGCACTCTATAGGAAAATGGGTATTTAATAGATCAATAATCAATAATATTGGATAGAGTTGAAATACATGTAGGTAACCAATACAGAGAACAAAGCATAGAGCCACATGGTACAAATAGGTGGCAATTTTCTATACAGTAAATAATTATATGAAGTCAGGATTGCCAAACTTGCAATTTGGTAGCCCAATTGGGCGATTTCTTTAAAGATTTTCCCACAGGCGTAACATACAAACCAAAGGTAAAACAATACACATACAAACACATACTGTCCCATGCAAACCAAAGGTAAAAGAACAAAATTGGGCAATTTTTCTAACAATGGCACCTGCAACATTCTGTAGTTTCATGTCCCAAATGGTTAAGAAAATAATTGGGTGACTTTTCTACAATTTGGCAGCAATTCAGGCTGAAAGTTTTTAGCAACCCTGTCTCAAAGCTTTCATTTCTTGCAGCTGAAATTAAGAAGCCAGATGTCTAGCAATCTCACTGGTATAATGCAGACTGTATAGTTAACATTGAAAACACCAAATATGAACTACAATTTTGAGTGTTAAATTACTGTTGGAGCTGCATGCTGTTCATTGTGGAATACAAGCAAGGTGAGTTCCTACCTATGGGTTGTGTGCAGTAGGCCTTTTAAAATGTGTTTGAGTAATAATTACATAAAATGAGGGTACACTGGGAAATCCAATGTATAATGAATCAGTGTTGTAGTCAAGACCTCTATGTCCGAGACCGAGACCGAGACCAAGACCTGCCCGTCCGAGATCGAGACCGAGACCGAGACCAAACCTTCCGAGACCAAACCTTCCGAGACCAAGACCACCCCTTCCGAGACCGAGACCTCTAAGTTCCGAGACCAAGACCGAGACCCGAGACCTTGGTTTAATCCCCTGGGATACTCAAGTTTGGTTTGGGTAGGGGTGTGCCGCTGAGAATTTAAAAGAGAACCCATCATTGTACCAACTGTTCAAGAAATTTGGACCTGCAGTTAACACTTTTGTCTTAATTTTTGCAATTTTTCTCCAAATTTTGGGAAAATTTCAAAAATGTTGGCGATAGTGGAGGCAAAATTAGGCTAGTGTGTGAAGGGCTGGAAACAACAGTGCGCGAAGCGTGCAAAATTGAGCAATTTTACCATATTTAGGCCAAAAACACACTTGTTTTTCGTGCTGAAAAGAAGATGCACACTGCACAGGGCAACTATTTGTTCATCTATTTTGCTTTTGTGGAGAATGTTCCCCTTGCAAAAGTTAAGTGGAATCCTCACTTCCACCACCTGCCCACATATGTTTAATCATGAACTGAAATTGGAAGCTCACATCCGAACAAGCTCACTTATGATTCATTCATATCTTTTTATAACCTTATAAAATGATTTCTGTATCTTTATTCTTAACAATTTCTTCAACATTCATTGAAATTTAGGGTAAGGAATAAATAATGAACAAAAACAGAAAATCATATCTTTTTCTTCAGGTCTCGACAGGTCTCGAACAAAAAAAGTTCGAGACCGAGACTTTGAGGTCCGAGACCGAGACTTTTGAGTTCGAGACCGAGACCTTGACATCCGAAAGACCGAGACACTACAAAAAGGTCTCGAGATGGTCTCGAGACCGAGACCTGGTCTCGAGACCTACAACACTGTAATGAATGCACAAAAGAGGAAATTTATTGGCTGATTCAGTAATATTTGGTGTTGGTTTTCATTCAGTGTTTTATTTCATAGCAGGCAATTCAGGGGTTGACAATAATGGTTTTTTCCCTTCGTCCACCCAGCAATTGAAACATTTTAATAATTTCATGTTGTCTTCCAACAATTAATGCTTTTGATATAATTCTTTATGCAGTGAAAATACAGAAACTTTGTTTCAGTGGAAATGATGGTATGGGATATGCAGCAGATTCTGAGTGCATTTTCAGCCATAGTTTAGATTCGGGGAATTTTCAGCCATTTTGGTTTATTGATGGTTGAAGAAAGGGTGTTTATTCATAAATTTTCTCCAAAAAGTACCAATTTTTAATGCTTTTTTAAAGCAAAATTGGCCTCTTTTTTCAAAATTGGTATAATTTCAGGTCATTTTTCTTGTCACATTTTGGTTTAAAGTCCAGTCATTTGTCTGCCAGCCGCACATCCCCACCCAACCCATCCCCAGGAATATACTTAAATCACTTATTTGTCATGCATTTTTGTAGTCCATGGTCAAATGTATACCAGAAATAATGTAAATTACAGAATAATTGGGTAGTTGAGATAATTATGACAACTTTGTCACCTGAGTATTAGGGGCTGTGCAATAATTATGAGCCCTGGGGAGGGTAAAATTGGGGGGGGCAAGAAATTTTGGCGAGAGCGAAGGGGGGGGCAAGCAATTTTGGCAAGCGAGAGAGGGGGGCAAGCGATTTTTGGCACGATTCACGGGCACCTTTTTAATAAAATGCTTTAAAAGGCTTAGGAAAACGGTACGGAAACGCTTAAATATGCAAATTTTCCTGCTCAGCTAAGCTGCATAACATACATCTAGACCATTCAAAGTTTGGAATTTGGGATCCCAAAAAATTGGCATGTTCAAGGGGGGGGGGGGGCAAAGAATTTTTGGCGGGCCGAGAGGGGGGGGTGATTTTTGGCGGGCCGAGAGGGGGGGCAAGCGATTTTTGGCGAGCCGTTCGAAATTTTACCCCGGGGCTGATAATTATTGCACAGCCCTAATGAACTCCAATAATGTATTGATTAAATCACATTCGGCAACAATGCATCAGAGAGACACGATACACAGTTATTGTCATAAACAGTCTTTCTTTATACAAAAATCCAAAAAGTACCTCAAAATGACAATTTCGTTGCTAAGACTAGACAATTTTAAGACCATTTTTGGATAAATTTGCAGTGAAAAGCAACCTTTGACATTTTTCTTAGAATTAGAGAACCATATGTCGCAGGCAGACTAAACTATACTTTTTCTGAATCATTTTTCTGAATAGTTTGTTCCATGCAAGACCTTTTAAAACCATACACTTAAGATTGACTTCTAATGTTTTAAGCCACTTAACTTTTGTAACATTAGCTCACATTGTCTGGTCTAGTTTTGGGATTTGGAGTTGCCTCTCGAGCAGTACCAAAATACAAAATATAATTCTCAGAAACATCTCAATATGTGTATAATTTCAGACACCATGATTCGACCCAAGCGTCAATGGGATTTACTAATGGACCCAGTATGCAAGTACTGCACCAGACGATTTATTGACAACATTCCTCGTTACAAATCCCATCTCCGCAACCATGAGCTGAGTATTAAGCCTTATTGGTACAGCAATCCAAACCTGAAACCAAAGGCTGGATGTATGAAGCCACAAATCAGAAGACTTTCTAAGAGAAGATCTCAAGATTGCCAACCATCAATGAGGGATTCATGTCACAAGGAAACAAAGAAATGCAAGAATGAAGATAAGTTTCTGTGTCAGTTTTGTGACAAGAAGTTCAAGTCCTTATCCGCTAAGTGCCAACATGAATTTACTCATTCAAAGGATGGTAGATACAGATGTAGATATTGTACCAAGTCCTTCAGTAAATTGTGTGACAAGAAACAACATGAAATGACACACACAGGAGAGAGAAAATACCAATGCAGCTATTGTAACAAGGCTTTTCAATCACCAAGTCATAAGAAACGGCATGAAATGATTCATACAGGAGAGAAACCTCATCAATGCAGTCATTGTGACAAATCATTCAGCACATTGGTTGAAAAGAAAATACATGAAAAGATTCATACAGGAGAGAAATCTCATCAATGTTGCTATTGTAACAAATCATTCCGCCGTTTGGGAGACAAGAAACAGCATGAGATGGTTCATACAGGAGAGAAATGCTATAAATGTAGTTATTGCAACAAATCATTTGGCACATCGGGAAACAAGAAAGAACATGAACTGATTCATACAGGAGAGAAACCACATAAATGTATTTTTTTTTTTTAATCATTCCGTCACTTGGGAAGTAAGAAAACACATGAAAAGATTCATACAGGAGAGAAATCTCATAAATGCAGCTATTGTAACAAGTCATTCAATCAAATAGGACACAAGAAACAGCATGAAAAGATTCACACAGGAGAGAAACCTCATCAATGTAGCTATTGTAATAAATCATTTAGCCAATTGGCAAGCAAGAATAAGCATGAAAAGACCCACACAGGAGAGAAACTTTATCAATGTAGTTATTGTATGAAATTATTATGTGATTCAGGTAGAAAGAAACAACATGAAATGATTCATACAGGAGAGACACCTCATAAATGTTGCTATTGTTACAAATCATTCCGCTCATCCACTGAAAAGAAGCGACATGAAAGGATTCATACAAAAGAGAAACCGTACCAATGTAGCTATTGCAACAAATCATTCGGTATCTTGGGAAGCATGAAACGACATGAAATGATTCACACAGGAGATCAACCACACCAGTGTAGCTACTGCAACAAATCATTCAGCCAACTGGAGAAAAAGAAACGGCATGAAATGATTCATACAGGAGAGAAACCTCATCAATGTAGCTATTGTAAAAAATCATTCAGCATATTGGGTAACAAGAAACGCCATGAAAAGATTCATACAGGAGAGAAACCTCATAAATGTAGCTATTGCAACAAATCATTCGGACAGTTGCCACACAAAAAACAGCATGAAAAGATTCATACAGGAGAGAAACCTTATCGATGTAGCTATTGTGCCAAATCATTCCGCAATTCGAGTAACAAAAGGAAGCATGAAAAGATTCACACAGTCCATTTGTGCTGACATATGAGATAGCCATGGTAGTAAGACCCTCACTAATGAAAGAGTTATTATTTTGGTTGTTAGTCAAGTTGCAGTCAACAGCCTGGTACTGTTATTTCAATAAAAATGATGTAATTATCAGATTAACTACCATAGGAATAGATGAATACAATTTTTGAATATATTGGACCTGCGCTACAACGTTCATGCAGTACCTACATGAATGCATTGAACCACAGATGTCAAAGAACAAGGATAAAGACCTGGGTAGTAATTCTATAGAAGAGTTGACCTCATTGTTTATCAACAAAGGCAAAGGACTGGTATATCGATATGCTTGAGTGAACCCCATGCAACCACTACACTGTTCAATAGCCTAATTGTTATATGGCAGGGGTTTTAAAAAGCCCTGTACAAAATATGATGCACATGCATACCGGCAGGTAAAAAACGATGGAAATGACATCAGAAGTCAACTCATCTATAGAATGATTAGTATCTTTGAAAAGAACTGTATTGTATTCAACCTCCAGTTCTGGCACTCCGTGGGTACTCATGCTCGTCGGTGAACTTTGAAAACACCCCCTTTTGCATCTCAGCTTATAGTGCATGGTGATATATTCAAAAATTGTATTCATCTATTGCTATGGTAAATAATCAGGTTACATCATCACTTCTTTGGAGAATAGGAGCCTTGCACAGTAGGTCAATAGGTCAAACTAAGTGACATTTGCTGAAGTCAGTCAAGCATGGTTGCCAAACCTGCTATTTGGTAGCCCAATTGGGCAACTTTTGAGGATTTTCCCCATGACTTATGACAATTTCCTGTCCCATAGAAATCAAAGGGTTAAGAAAAAAAAATGGGCAACTTTTCAACATTGGCTCCTGTGACTGATAGTTTCCTGTCCCAAAGAAACCAATGGTCAAGAGAAAATTGTGCGACTTTTTGATTACTTGAGCCGCGTTTTGGGCTGAAATTTTTTGGCAACCCTGTCAGTCAATTGTGGTGGAGGACAAACTCCTCTCCATAAGCAAGTTGTTTATTTGTTGTCTTGTTTAATTGTAACATATTGGATTGGTAAACTCCCGGTAAACTGTTCTTTCTTTCTTTTAAAAATAGTGAATGGAGATGCTAAATATACATTGAATTTACTATACGATATGAACGTCACCATTCAGTTGGGTGGAAATATGGGGTCTACTTTTCAAACTTTGTGTCCACTTTTCTTTAATAATTTCAAATTGTTTTAAAAGGGTCCAGCCTTTGTAGGTTAATCAAAGCACTGTGTGTACATTTTAATTTACTATTTGGTGGTAACAAGGTGATACAACTTACAACCTATACAAAAACAACCTACAAAAAAAAAAAACCTATTAAAACACTATTACCATAATATGTACTGTACAGTTCTAATGCCCAGCATGTCTCTTTCATGTCTGTCAGCAGTGGAAACACCAATAAAATATTTTTTAAATGACGGCCATTTTGACAATAAAAATTAAAAACTAAAAAGCCCCTCTTCTTTTTTTTGTTGAAAACCTGGATGAAAACATGCTTATTTTTACTTTGCCTAAGTAGAAATAATTTAACATTTTCAGGGCCAGTATGCGATGAACCAGAGGTTCCCTTACTGTACAGTGCACCATAGGGGCGAACTTCGCTATTCCGAAGATTCGCTATTCCGAAGGTTTGCTATTCCGAAAGTTCACTATTCCGAAAATTAAAAAGGTTCTCTATTACGAAGGTTCTCTATTCCGAAAACAGAAAAGGTTCTCTATTCCAAATATTAAAAATGGGTTCTCTATTCCGAAAACGAAAGAAGGTTCTTTATTCTGAAATAAGTCATCGTGTTCTCTACTCCGAATATGAAAAAAAGGTTCTTTATTCCAAATGAGGCCCGTAAAGGAAAGAAAAGAGCTTAGTGAGTATGTAAAACAGCTTAATAAGCAAAGAAAAGATACCTTAATGGAAGAGACCTCGGAGGGCCTGTAAAAAGCCTAATTGACAAGAAAAGACATCTTTGTTGGCCCGTAGGCCCTAACGCAAAGAAAATATGCCTTATTACAAGTTATCTTTTCTTTACCTTTAACGGGCCCCTGAGGTCCCTTTTCTTTGCTTTTACTGCCCCATAGTAAGGTATGTTTTCTTCACTTTTCACGGCTCCCTAGGCCCCCGGGGTAACGCACCCGGTTACCCCCCTTTGTCGGCGGCACTGGATGTAGGCCTACATAATGGTAAAATTTTGGCAATACTTGATGACCATGCATGATGACGGTGAGGTGACTACCTTATATGCAAGTTATGCAAAGTAGCTAATTTTCTATTGTTCTTCACATGCAAAACATTGCAGACTCCACAGTTAAAAACCTCAAACTGTTCTTTACCTTTACAAGTAATCAAGATAAAAAAACCACATGACACATTGGTAAAGCGGAATTGGTATTCGAATAGAGAACCTTTTTCATATTCTGAGTAGAGAACACGGTGACTTGTTTTGGAATAAAGAACCTTAATTCGCTTTTTCGAATAGAGAACCCATATTTGAATATTCGAATACAGAACCTTTTTCATATTCGAATAGAGAACCTTTCTATTTTCAAAATAGAGAACATGTTTGTGTTTTGGGAATTTACGGAATAGAGAACCTTCGTAATAGAGAACCGTTTTTTCTGAATAACGAACCTTTAATTACATTCGGAATAGCGAATGGTAAAATTACACGTTCGGAAAAGTGAACCTTCGGAATAGCGAACCTTCGGAATGGTGGACCTTCAGAATAGCGAGAGGACCCCCACCATAGACCGTAGAATGGGTTATATGAGTGCATCAGTCCCCCAGCAAAGTCACCAATACTTAATCAATATTCGATCTTGCAGGTTGTGCATTATGTGTAAGCACTCTATAGGAAAATGGGTATTTAATAGATCAATAATCAATAATATTGGATAGAGTTGAAATACATGTAGGTAACCAATACAGAGAACAAAGCATAGAGCCACATGGTACAAATAGGTGGTAATTTTCTATACAGTAAATAATTATATGAAGTCAGGATTGCCAAACTTGCAATTTGGTAGCCCAATTGGGCGATTTCTTTAAAGATTTTCCCACAGACGTAACATACAAACCAAAGGTAAAACAATACACATACAAACACATACTGTCCCATGCAAACCAAAGGTAAAAGAACAAAATTGGGCAATTTTTCTAACAATGGCACCTGCAACATTCTGTAGTTTCATGTCCCAAATGGTTAAGAAAATAATTGGGTGACTTTTCTACAATTTGGCAGCAATTCAGGCTGAAAGTTTTTAGCAACCCTGTCTCAAAGCTTTCATTTCTTGCAGCTGAAATTAAGAAGCCAGATGTCTAGCAATCTCACTGGTATAATGCAGACTATATAGTTAACACTGAAAACACCAAATATGAACTGCAATTTTGAGATTTAAATTACTTTTGGAGCTGCGTCAGTGCTGTTCATTGTGGAATACAAGCAAGGTGAGTTCCTACCTATGGGTTGTGTGCAGTAGGCCTTTTAAAATGTGTTTGAGTAATAATTACATAAAATGAGGGTACACTGGGAAATCCAATGTATAATGAATGCACAAAAGAGGAAATTTATTGGCTGATTCAGTAATATTTGGTGTTGGTTTTCATACAGTGTTTTATTTCATAGCAGGCAATTCAGGGGTTGACAATAATGGTTTTTTCCCTTCGTCCACCCAATTGAAACATTTTAATAATTTCATGTTGTCTTCCAACAATTAATGCTTTTGATATAATTCTTTATGCAATGAAAATACAGAAACTTTGTTTCAGTGAAATGATGGTATGGGATATGCAGCAGATTCTGAGTGCATTTTCAGCCATAGTTTAGATTCGGGGAATTTTCAGCCATTTTGGTTTATTGATGGTTGAAGAAAGGGTGTTTATTCATAAATTTTCTCCAAAAAGTACCAATTTTTAATGCTTTTTTAAAGCAAAATTGGCCTCTTTTTTCAAAATTGGTATAATTTCAGGTCATTTTTCTTGTCACATTTTGGTTTAAAGTCCAGTCATTTGTCTGCCAGCCGCACATCCCCACCCAACCCATCCCGGAATATACTTAAATCACTTATTTGTCATGCATTTTTGTAGTCCATGGTCAAATGTATACCAGAAATAATGTAAATTACAGAATAATTGGGTAGTTGAGATAATTATGACAACTTTGTCACCTGAGTATTAGGGGCTGTGCAATAATTATGAGCCCTGGGGAGGGTAACATGGGGGGGGGGGGGGGCAAGAAACTTTTGGGGAGCCGAAAGGGGGGAAACAATTTTTAGGCAAGCCGAGAGGGGGGGGGGAAGCGATTTTTGGCACGCATTCACGGGACACCTTTTTAATAAAATGCTTTAAAAAGGCTTAGGAAAACGGTACGGAAACGCTTAAATATGCAAATCTTCCTGCGCGCTGCGCTCGCAAACATACATCTAGACCATTCAAAGTTTGGAATTTGGGATCCCAAAAAATTGGCATGTTCAAGGGGGGGGCAAAGAATTTTTGGCGGGCGAGAGGGGGGGGGCAAGCGATTTTTACGGGCCGAGAGGGGGGGGTGCGATTTTTGGCGAGCCGTTCGAAATTTTACCCCGGGGCTGATCGTTTGAAAAGAAACGACATGAAAGGATTCATACAGGAGAGAAACCCCATAAATGTAGCTATTGCAACAAATCATTCAGTGTCTTGGGAAACAAGAATAAGCATGAACAGATCCACACAGGAGAGAAACCTTATCAATGTAGCTACTGTAACAAATCATTCCGCACACTGGGTGAAAAGAAACAACATGAAATGATTCATACAGGAGAGAAACCTCATCAATGTAGCTATTGTAACAAATCATTCAGCCAATTGGGACACAAAAGGAAGCATGAAAAGATTCACACGGTCAATAAGACCTGACCCACACTGGAGAGAAACCTCTTTTTTTACGACACATTTTAGCGGGATAGCCAATTTTAATTTTTGTCCATGAGGCTTCTAAATTTTTTATGTCAGCACACTCCAAGTAATGAGCATACTCGAACTTGAGTAATGTTAGAAACTTTGTTTGAACCCAAAAGAGGAACTGAAAAAATGCAAACATCAACCTTTAAAGATTTAAATTTCAAAGTTTGGAATTTGGGATCCCAAAAAATTGGCATGTTCAAGGGGGGGGGGGGCAAAGAATTTTTGGCGGGCCGAGAGGGGGGGGGGGGGCAAGCGATTTTTGGCGGGCCGAGAGGGGGGGGCAAGCGATTTTTGGCGAGCCGTTCGAAATTTTACCCCTGGGGGCTGATAATTATTGCACAGCCCCTAATGAACTCCAATAATGTATTGATTAAATCACATTCGGCAACAATGCATCAGAGAGACATGATACACAGTTATTGTCATAAACAGTCTTTCTTTATACAAAAATCCAAAAAGTACCTCAAAATGACAATTTCGTCCCTAAGACTAGACAATTTTAAGACCATTTTTGGATAAATTTGCAGTGAAAAGCGACCTTTGACATTTTTCTTAGAATTAGAGAACCATACATGTATGTCGCAGGCAGACTAAACTATACTTTTTCTGAATCATTTTTCTGAATAGTTTGTTCCATGTAAGACCTTTTAAAACCATACACTTAAGATTGACTTCTAATGTTTTAAGCCACTTAACTTTGTAACATTAGCTCACATTGTCTGGTCTAGTTTTGGGATTTGGGGGTGCCTCGCGAGCAGTACCAAAATACAAAATATAATTCTCTGAAACATCTCAATATGTGTATAATTTCAGACACCATGAATCGACCCAAGCGTCAATGGGATTTACTAATGGACCCAGTATGCAAGTACTGCACCAGACGATTTATTGACAACATTCCTCGTTACAAATCCCATCTCCGCAACCATGAGCTGAGTATCAAGCCTTATTGGTACAGCAATCCAAACCTGAAACCAAAGGCTGGATGTATGAAGCCACAAATCAGAAGACTTTCTAAGAGAAGATCTCAAGATTGCCAACCATCAATGAGGGATTCATGTCACAAGGTGACAAAGAAACGCAAGAATGAAGATAAGTTTCTGTGTCAGTTTTGTGACAAGAAGTTCAAGTCCTTATCCGCTAGGTGCCAACATGAATTTACTCATTCAAAGGATGGTAGATACAGATGTAGATATTGTATCAAGTCCTTCAGTAAATTGTGTGACAAGAAACAACATGAAATGACACACACAGGAGAGAGAAAATACCAATGCAGCTATTGCAACAAGGCTTTTCAATCACCAAGTCATAAGAAACGGCATGAAATGATTCATACAGGAGAGAAACCTCATCAATGCAGTCATTGTGACAAATCATTCAGCACATTGGTTGAAAAGAAAATACATGAAAAGATTCATACAGGAGAGAAATCTCATCAATGTTGCTATTGTAACAAATCATTCAGCCGATTGGGAGACAAGAAACAGCATGAGATGGTTCATACAGGAGAGAAATGCTATAAATGTAGTTATTGCAACAAATCATTTGGCACATCGGGAAACAAGAAACAACATGAACTGATTCATACAGGAGAGAAACCACATAAATGTAGTTATTGCAACAAATCATTCAATCAAATAGGACACAAGAAACAGCATGAAAAGATTCACACAGGAGAGAAACCTCATCAATGTAGCTATTGTAATAAATCATTTAGCCAATTGGCAAGCAAGAATAAGCATGAAAAACCCCACACAGGAGAGAAACTTTATCAATGTAGTTATTGTATGAAATCATTACGTGATTCAGGTGAAAAGAAACAACATGAAATGATTCATACAGGAGAGACACCTCATAAATGTTGCTATTGTTACAAATCATTCCGCCATCCACTGAAAAGAAGCGACATGAAAGGATTCATACAAAAGAGAAACCGCACTAATGTAGCTATTGCAACAAATCATTCGGTATCTTGGGAAGCATGAAACGACATGAAATGATTCACACAGGAGATCAACCTCATCAGTGTAGCTACTGCAACAAATCATTCAGCCAACTGGAGAAAAAGAAACGGCATGAAATGATTCATACAGGAGAGAAACCTCATCAATGTAGCTATTGCAAAAAATCATTCAGCATATTGGGTAACAAGAAACGCCATGAAAAGATTCATACAGGAGAAAAACCTCATAAATGTAGCTATTGCAACAAATCATTCGGACAGTTGCCACAAAAGAAACAGCATGAAAAGATTCATACAGGAGAGAAACCTTATCGATGCAGCTATTGTAACAAATCATTCCGCGACTCGAGTAACAAAAGGAAGCATGAAAAGGTTCACACAGTCCATATGAGCTGACATAAACATCTCAAAAAAAGTAACTGACCCCCTTAAATAATGACCATTATTCAAAAACGGGTGGTTGTATTACAAATCTGTAAAATGCGTTGGAAGCAGAATTTATTTCTGCACATTTTGACACCTCATTTGTAGCAATTGACTAAATATTGATGTCACAGCGTACATTTAAAATCAATGTAGCCCAAGATCTGAAAGTTGCAGTAAATTCTATTGATTTTGCATTCAGTGTAATGGAAGGAAATGTGTGTAATGATATCCGAGTGTTTTTGTATTGTAAAAATTTGTATGTAAGTGCAACTTTCAAATCTGGACCTCACTACATTAAATTGACCGGTGTTTTGTTTTCTGGGCTATCGTATCAAATGAGGTGTCAAAATGCGCAGAAATTAATTCTGCTTCCAACGCATTTTTCAGATTTGCAATACAATAGTCACTTTTTGAATAATGGCCATTGTTTAAGGGGGGTTAGTTACTTTTTTTTGATATGTTTATGAGGTGGCCATGGTAGTAAGACCCTCACTAATGAAAGAGTTATTATTTTGGTTGTTAGTCAAGTTGCAGTCAACAGCCTGGTACTGTTATTTCAATAAAAATGATTATAAATGTGACTATTCACCGTAAAGTGATGTAATTATCGGATTAACTACCATAGGAATAGATGAATACAATTTTTGAATATATTGGACCTGCGCTACAACGTTCATGCAGTACCTACATGAATGCATTGAACCACAGATGTCAAAGAACAAGGATAAAGACCTGGATAGTAATTCTATAAAAGAGTTTACCTCAATGTTTATCAACAAAGGCAAGGGACTGGTATATCGATATGCTTGAGTGAACTCCATGCAACCACTACACTGTTCAATAGCCTTATTGTTATATGGCAGGAGTTTTAAAAAACACGAGCCCTGTACAAAATATGATGCGCACGCATACCAGCAGGTAAAAAACGATGGAAATTGTCATGATGCAAGCGCATACTACCATGCATTGACGTCAGAAGTCAACTCATCTATAGAATGATTAGTATCTTTGAAAAGAACTGTATTGTATTCAACCTCCAGTTCTGGCACTCCGCGGGTACTCATGCTCGTCGGTGAACTTTGAAAACACCCCCTTTTGCATCTCAGTTTATAGTGCATGGTGATATATTCAAAAATTGTTTTCATCTATTGCTACGGTAAATAATCATGTTACATCATCACTTCTTTGGAGAATAGGACACTTGCACAGTAGGTCAATAGCTCAAGCTAAGTGACATTTGCGTTTGCTGAAGTCAGTCAAGCATGGTTGCCAAACCCGCTATTTGGTAGCCCAATTGGGTGACTTTTGAAGATTTTCCCTGTGACTTATGACAATTTCCTGTCCCATAGAAAGCAATGGTTAAAAAACAAATTGGGCAATTTTTCAACATTGGCTCCTGCAACTTCAGATAGTTTCCTGTCCCATAGAAACCAATGGTCAAGAGAAAAATTGTGCGACTTTTTGATTACTTGAGCCTCATTTCGGGCCGAATTTTTTGGCAACCCTGTTAGTCAAACATGGGAGGACAAATTAAAACTCCACACCATAAGCAAGTTGTTTATTTGTTGTCTTGTTTAATTGTAACACATTGGATTGGTAAACTGTTCTTTCTTTCTTACTTTAATAATAGTGAATGGAGGTGCTCAATATACATTGAATTTCCTATAGGATATGAACATCACCATTCATTAAAATGTTGAAACTAGTAATAAAGTACACTATAGTACAGACAGTTGGGTGAAAATATGGTGTCTACTTTTCAAACTTTGTGTCCACTTTTCTTTAATAATTTCAAATTGTTTTAAAAGGGTCCAGCCTTTGTTATCATATCACCTCTGTTGACATGTTTTTGAATTCCAATAGTTTCTCTATTTTGTTTAAAATTTACATTTACATGTTTAGCTAATTTTCTAAACATGTAAACTCCTTCCAACATGGCGGCCTCCGTAATTCATCAACTAGCATAGATTCGGAGGATTTTTTCGGAAAGTATTTTTTCTCCGATATTTGTACACAAATAGCGGTTTCAACTTCCACATATGTATTTTTGATATATATTTATATATAATATCCTTTGATTGTCCAATGCTGGTCTGTTCCTTTACTTTGTCTTTTTTTTGTTCTTGTGCAGGATGCGTATCCCCATTACCTACAGGTAACCAGTACAGAGAACAAAGCATAGAGCCACATGGTACAAATTGATGGCAATTTTCTATACAGTAAATAATTATATGAAGTCAGGATTGCCAATCTTGCAATTTGGTAGCCCAATTGGGCGATTTCTTTAAAGATTTTCCCACAGGCGTAACATACAAACCAAAGATAAAACAATACATATACTGTCCCATGCAAACCAAAGGTAAAAGAACAAAATTGGGCAATTTTTCTAACAATGGCACCTGCAACATTCTGTAGTTTCATGTCCCAAATGGTTAAGAAAATAATTGGGTGACTTTTCTACAATTTGGGAGCAATTCAGGCTGAAAGTTTTTGGCAACCCTGTCAAAGCTTTCATTTCTTGCAGCTGAAATTAAGAAGCCAGACAGGGTTGCCAAACCCATGATTTGGTAGCCCAATTGGGCGACTTTTGAAGATTTTTCCCACGACTTTTGACAATTTCCTGTCCCATAGAAACTAATGGTTAAGAAAAAATTTGGGCGACTTTTCAACATTGGCTCCCGTGACTTCTGATAGTTTCCTGCCCCATAGAAACCAATGGTAAAGAGAAAAATTGGGCGACTTTTCGATTATTTGACCCGCGATTCGGGCTGAAATCTTTTGGCAACCCTGAAGCCAGATGTCTAGCAATCTCACTGGTATAATGCAGACTATGTAGTTAACATTGAAAACACCAAATATGAACTGCAATTTTGAGAGTTAAATTACTTTTGGAGCTGCGTGCTGTTCATTGTGGAATACAATCAAGGTGAGTTCCTACCTATGGGTTGTGTGCAGTAGGCCTTTTAAAATGTGTTTGAGCAATAATTACATAAAATGGGGGTACAATGGGAAATTTAAAAGTACATAATTTGTTCAACTTTGTGTTCCTACATATGTATAATGAATGCACAAAAGAGGGTATTTCTTGGCTGATGCCGTAATATTTGGTGTTGGTTTTCATAGCAGGCAATTCAGGGGTTGACAACCCGGTTGACAATAATAGTTTTTCTTAATATCTCAAAAACAGTTTTGATGGAGTTGGGCCCTTCTTCCACCCAGGTATTCAATTGAAACATTTTAATGATTTCATGTTGTCTTCCAACAATTAATGCTTAATTGATATAATTCTTTATGCAATGAAAATACAGAAACTTTGTTTCAGTTTAAATGATGGTATGGGATATGCAGCAGATTCTGAGTGCATTTTCAGCCATAGTTTAGATTCGGGGATTTTCAGCCATTTTGGTTTATTGATGACCTTAAAATTTCATTAAAAAATTGGTTGAAGAAAGGGTGTTTATTCATAAATTTTCTCCAAAAAGTATAAATTTTTAATGCTTTTTTAAAGCAAAATTGGCCTCTTTTTTCAAAATTGGTATAATTTCAGGTCATTTTTCTTGTCACATTTTGGTTTTAAGTCCAGTCATTTGTCTGCCAGCCGCACATCTCCACCCAACCCAAAGTTGAGAACCCCAGGAATATGACTTAGTCTACTCTAAAAAAATAGAAACACTTCCCAACTTAAATCACTTATTTGTCATGCATTTTTGTAGTCCATTGTCAAATGTATACCAGAAATAATGTAAAATCATTTTTCTGAACTCTGTTCCAAGCAAGACCTTTTAAAACCATACACTTGGCAACTGGACCATGTACAGCCTGAAGATTGATTTTGATGTTTTAAGCCACTTAACTTTGTAACATTAGCTCACATTTTCTGGTCTAGTTTTGGGATTTGGAGGTGCCTCGCGAGCCTAGCACTCTAACAAATGAACATGTACAGTACCAATATACAAAATATAATTCTCTGAAACATCTCAATATGTGTATAATTTCAGACACCATGATTCGACCCAAGCGTCAATGGGATTTACTAATGGACCCAGTATGCAAGTACTGCACCAGACGATTTATTGACAACATTCCTCGTTACAAATCCCATCTCCGCAACCATGAGCTGAGTATCAAGCCTTATTGGTACAGCAATCCAAACCTGAAACCAAAGGCTGGATGTATGAAGCCACAAATCAGAAGACTTTCTAAGAGAAGATCTCAAGATTGCCAACCATCAATGAGGGATTCATGTCACAAGGAGACAAAGAAATGCAAGAATGAAGATAAGTTTCTGTGTCAGTTTTGTGACAAGAAGTTCAAGTCCTTATCTGCTAAGTGTCGACATGAATTTACTCATTCAAAAGATGGCAGATACAGATGTAGATATTGCATCAAGTCCTTCAGCAACTTGTGTGACAAGAAACAACATGAAATGACACACACAGGAGAGAGAAAATACCAATGTAGCTATTGCAACAAGGCTTTTCAATCACCAAGTCATAAGAAACGGCATGAAATGATTCATACAGGAGAGAAACCTCATCAATGCAGTCATTGTGACAAATCATTCAGCACATTGGTTGAAAAGAAAATACATGAAATGATTCATACAGGAGAGAAATCTCATAAATGTAGCTATTGTAACAAATCATTCCTACCGCTTGGGAGACAAGAAACAGCATGAGATGGTTCATACAGGAGAGAAATGCTATAAATGTAGTTATTGCAACAAATCATTTGGCACATCGGGAAACAAGAAAGAACATGAACTGATTCATACAGGAGAGAAACCACATAAATGTAGTTATTGCAACAAATCATTCCGTCACTTGGGAAGTAAGAAAACACATGAAAAGATTCATACAGGAGAGAAATCTCATAAATGCAGCTATTGTAACAAGTCATTCAATCAAATAGGACACAAGAAACAGCATGAAAAGATTCACACAGGAGAGAAACCTCATCAATGTAGCTATTGTAATAAATCATTTAGCCAATTGGCAAGCAAGAATAAGCACGAAAAGACCCACACAGGAGAGAAACTTTATCAATGTAGTTATTGTATGAAATCATTACGTGATTCAGGTGAAAAGAAACAACATGAAATGATTCATACAGGAGAGACACCTCATAAATGTTGCTATTGTTACAAATCATTCCGCTCATCCACTGAAAAGAAGCGACATGAAAGGATTCATACAAAAGAAACCGTACCAATGTAGCTATTGCAACAAATCATTCGGTATCTTGGGAAGCATGAAACGACATGAAATGATTCACACAGGAGATCAACCTCATCAGTGTAGCTACTGCAACAAATCATTCAGCCAACTGGAGAAAAAGAAACGGCATGAACTGATTCATACAGGAGAGAAACCTCATCAATGTAGCTATTGTAAAAAATCATTCAGCATATTGGGTAACAAGAAACGCCATGAAAAGATTCATACAGGAGAAAAACCTCATCAATGTAGGTATTGTAACAAATCATTCGGACAGTTGCCACACAAGAAACAGCATGAAAAGATTCATACAGGAGAGAAACCTTATCGATGTAGCTATTGTGCCAAATCATTCCGCGATTCGAGTAACAAAAGGAAGCATGAAAAGATTCACACAGTCCATATGAGCTGACATATGAGATAGCCATGGTAGTAAGACCCTCACTAATGAAAGAGTTATTATTTTGGTTGTTAGTCAAGTTGCAGTCAACAGCCTGGTACTGTTATTTCAATAACAAGGCGGTTCTCGAACCACGAGTCTCGCCTGCTTTTGTGACCGCCTGCTTTTGTGACCGCCTGCTTTTGCGATAACTGTTGGTGGAGAGGTAAATGAATTTGGCGGTTATCGGCTGGGCACGATTATCTGGCTGATGGTACATTTGTAACTGTACTGTACCCACCAAGTTTCATGCCCATGCAACAGTTTTTACTAATATGACCTCAGATGACCCCAGGTGGCCCTGAAATGACCTAAAATTTTGGATCTAAGTTTCATGCCCATACGAGTTTTTACTAATTTGACCTCAGATGACCCCTGGTGGTCTCGAAATGACCTTCCAAAAATTTGGCTATAAATGTTGACTGTACCCATCAAGTTTCATGCCCATACGACAGTTTTTACTAATTTGACCTCAGTTGACCCCTGGTGACTCGAAATTACCTTCCAAATATTTGGTTTTAAATATTGACTGTACCCACCAAGTTTCATGCCCATACGACAGTTTTTACTAATTTGACCTCAGATGACCCCTGGTGACCCCAAAATGACCTTCCAAAATTTGGCTTTAAATGTTGACTGTACCCACCAAGTTTCATGCCCATACGACAGTTTTTACTAATTTGACCTCAGATGACCCCTGGTGACCCCAAATGAACTTCCAAAAATTTGGCTTGAAATGTTGACTGTACCCATCAAGTTTCATGCCCATACGACAGTTTTTAATAACTTGACCTCAGATGACCCCTGAGTGACCTCGGATGACCCCGTAATGACCGTCCAAAAATTTGGCAAAACCAAACAACTATTTTATCAAAGTAATAAATCAAAACAGAAAGATGCTTCCTTTACGAGTTATCACTCATTGAAAGTGCTACTTTGCTATAGTTTACATGCAAAGCGACTATCTTAAAGTCGTCATATTTCGTTAATTACATGACCGATCAAGCTGTTATTTGGATATGTGATACACAGTTGAAAATTAATTATTAAAAGATTTGGTGACCTCAGTTGACCTTTGACCTTGTATGTGACCTTTGACCTCACGAAATTGGATAAAGTATGTTGCTCTGAAAAATCAAATTTGGCAATACCAAAGAACTATTTCATCAAATCAATCAAAACAGAAAGATGCTTCCTTTACGAGTTATCACTCATTGAAAGTGCTACTTTGCTATACTTTACATGGAAAGCGACTATCTTAAAGTCGTCATATTTCCTTAATTACATCATCGATCAAGCTGTTAGTTGGATATGTGATGCACAGTTGAAAATTAGTTATTAAAAGATTTGGTGACCTAAGTTGACCTTTGACCTTGTATGTGACCTTTGACCTCACGAAATTGGATAAAGTATGTTGCGCTGAAAATCTAATCAGGTCGAGTACCACTGGCCACGCAACTCCCCACCAAGTACCGTCACTGTACCCCATACGGATCTCCAGATAATCTGTTCATAAGGTATTTTGCTTATTACGCATATATTATGCAAATTAGGTACTTAATTACCATATTTTACGCTCAAAATCTAATCAGGTCAAGAACCTCTGGCCCCACTACTCCTCACCAAGTTACGCCACTGTACCCCATACGGATCTCCAGATAAGCTGTTCACAAGGGTTTTTGCTTGATACGCATCAAATACGCATAAATTATGCAACTTAGGTACTTAATTACCATATTTTGCGCTGAAAATCAAATCGGGTTGAGATCCTCTGGTCATACTACCCCCTACCACGTTATGTTGACCGTACCCACCAAGTTTCGTGTCCATACGACAGTTTTTAGTCATTTGACCTCAGATGACCCCTGGATGACCTCGGGTGACCTTGACGCACTTACCAATACAAACTTGTTCTGTCTGGGGTGAAGATGCACCCACCCACCAAGTTTGAAGAATGTGCGACCCCTAGTCTCCGAGAAAATAGGTTTTTGCATTTTATGCATAAATTATGCAAATTAGGTACTTAATTACCATATTTTGCGCTGAAAATCAAATCGGGTTGAGATCTTCTGGTCATACTACCCCCTACCACGTTTCATCATCATAGGGCTTATGGATCTTACGGATCCCCAGATACAGCTCCATAAGGCGGATTTCTTCAGATTTCCAACCATATTTGTAGAATCGTTCCGCATAAATTATGCAAATTAACAACTAAATGTGCATACTTTTCGCCGAAAAACTAATCAGGTGATCAGCAGGTGTGTATCATTCCTGTCACCAGGTTTCGTTACCATGCGCCCGACGGATCTTGAGATAGTCTGTCCACAAACTCCGCTATTAATTTGCGCTGATTTTTGATAAATTATGCAAATTAGCTATGTTAATTTGCATATTTTTCACTGAAAACATACGGTTACGGAGCACACTTGGATACCCTTCCTCCCACCAAGTAGCGCCGCCGTAAGTCTTACGGTTCCCCAGATACAGCTCCGGACGGACACACATACATCCACACACACACACATCCACACGGACGGACGGACGGACAGACAGAAATAGTGATTACTAAGTCCCATCCTGAACAAAGTTCAGGCGAGACAAAAATGATGTAATTATCAGATTAACTACCATAGGAATAGATGAGTACAATTTTTGAATATATCGGCCTACGCTACAACGTTCATGCAGTACCTACATGAATGCATTGAAGCACAGATGTCAAAGAACAAGGATAAAGACCAGGGCTGATATTCATAAAACCACGCTAGGCCTAGTTGACAGCTAAAATTGACTTTAGCAAGCTGCTAAGCCTAGCTGATTGCTAATTCTTATTCATAAAACCCAGTTAGAGTTAGCAACATTCTAAAATTTTGCCAAAACTTAGAGTTGATCTGGGGCAGCGCTAAGTCACTAGTTGACAACTAGTCTTAATGATTTTGAACTAAGTTTGACATGATTTATTGTTTTAATTTCATATTAACTGTTGTCAATTATGAAAAATAATGTTCTCAGAATATTCTGTTTCTGAGGTCTTCAGTGTGTTTTACACATAAGAAACTGTCTTAAAAACACACAACAAATTTAGGGTGAATGAATAAACATTGAACTAAGCCAGTATTGTTTAACCAAATTTGCACAAGAAAATGATTATGATATAGCAAGTAATCTTTAGTTAAGCAGATATGTTCAATCGAAGCAATTCTGTTCAATTGTTTGATACGTAAAATATATATTTTGGAGACATGTTACCAATGTTCTCTTTGGTAAAGATGCATGACTTATTTTCAATAACAAATTATATGTCAATTTGATAAAGATAAATCATGCTTGGCTTTTGTCAGGACAACAAGCAAGATATATCATATGCTATTAAATTATCTAATATTATTTACACAGTGTTGCTCATGAAGCTAAATGAGCAGCGTTAAGTGGATGCATGTTGTTTTCTATTTGATGAAGCAATATAGTATGTATAGTATGTTTTTACAACAAACCAAGGACTTAACATGTATATGAACTTTACTTGTTCAGAGTATCTTTTTTAATTTAATTTGCCGTAACAACCTTGTAGGCCTATATAGCTTACAAAATACACATGTAATTTTATTAACGAAATCTCAATGAAGACCATCAGCAATGAGTCATTACATTTTGATCATTTTGACTGTGGTTCAGAGCTCAAGTATAATAGACATGTATTATATAAGCCTATTGTATTAGATGTTACACAACTGTTGAAGGCCATATCACCCAAAACACCCAAATAAGTTATCAGCTAAATATTTCTAGTTGATAGCTAGTTAGCAAAGTGTTTAGCAAGGTTTTATGAATAAGAAATTAGTTGATTGCTTACGTAGCTATCAACTAGTGGATTTAGCATCTTGCTAAGCACTAGTTGGTTGCTAATTTAGCAAGGCTTTATGAATATCGGCCCTGGGCTGATATTCATAAAACCACGCTTAGGCCTAGTTGACAGCTAAAATTGACTTTAGCAAGCTGCTAAGCCTAGCTGATTGCTAATTCTTATTCATAAAACCCAGTTAGAGTTAGCAACATTCTAAAATTTTGCCAAAACTTAGAGTTGATCTGGGGCAGCGCTAAGTCACTAGTTGACAACTAGTCTTAATGATTTTGAACTAAGTTTGACATGATTTATTGTTTTAATTTCATATTAACTGTTGTCAATTATGAAAAATAATGTTCTCAGAATATTCTGTTTCTGAGGTCTTCAGTGTGTTTTACACATAAGAAACTGTCTTAAAAACACACAACAAATTTAGGGTGAATGAATAAACATTGAACTAAGCCAGTATTGTTTAACCAAATTTGCACAAGAAAAAAATGATTATGATATAGCAAGTAATCTTTAGTTAAGCAGATATGTTCAATCGAAGCAATTCTGTTCAATTGTTTGATACGTAAAATATATATTTTGGAGACATGTTACCAATGTTCTCTTTGGTAAAGATGCATGACTTATTTTCAATAACAAATTATATGTCAATTTGATAAAGATAAATCATGCTTGGCTTTTGTCAGGACAACAAGCAAGATATATCATATGCTATTAAATTATCTAATATTATTTACACAGTGTTGCTCATGAAGCTAAATGAGCAGCGTTAAGTGGATGCATGTTGTTTTCTATTTGATGAAGCAATATGTGACACGATCTGGTCCAAGGGGGCCAAAGGAGGCATTTTTGAAAATTGAGTTACTGTAATTATGACCTTGTACAAATGATAGGCTACCTAATACTGAAAACAGCTAAACTCTAGCATACTTGGTTCTAAAGTTATGAAGTTTTGTGATGTCTGTTTTCTTATGTATTTTATTGTTTTTTGTTCCATATTTTTGCCTTTATCTCAGTTTCAAATTTGCCGCCTTTGGCCCCCATGGACCAGATCATGTCACATATAGTATGTATAGTATGTTTTTACAACAAACCAAGGACTTAACATGTATATGAACTTTACTTGTTCAGAGTATCTTTTTAATTTAATTTGCCGTAACAACCTTGTAGGCCTATATAGCTTACAAAATACACATGTAATTTTATTAACGAAATCTCAATGAAGACCCCGGGGTACTCCAACTTTGGAGGTGACGCGTATGTAGGGCTGTTAAGACCCCTTTTTCAGCATCGCTGTCACCCAAAGACCCCATATTTTTTTTTACTTAACACATGCTCTGTCACCCGATGGCCCCCTATTTTTCCATTTGATCTGTCACCCAAAGACCCTTATAAGTTCAATTTGAACAGCAACTTTCATTTTTCACTGATTTTGTTACTTATTTTGAAAAAACAATGAAATTTGAAGCCATTTAGAACTAGAAATTCGATTTTCGAGGTTTTTATGGCGCTGTTTCGGCGCTAATCCAACGAGTCCATTTTGCTCTCAACAAATGCAAAAAATCATGCTCTCACCCAATGACCCCATATTTTTTACATTTTGCTCTCACCGAATGCCCCTTAGTGCGAAAGTGCCAGCCCTACACCTATATCCATTTCAAATTGAAGTGCCCCGGTGAAGACCATCAGCAATGAGTCATTACATTCTGATCATTTTGACTGTGGTTCAGAGCTCAAGTATAATAGACATGTATTATATAAGCCTATTGTATTAGATGTTACACAACTGTTGAAGGCCATAGCACCCAAAACACCCAAATAAGTTATCAGCTAAATATTTCTAGTTGATAGCTAGTTAGCAAAGTGTTTAGCAAGGTTTTATGAATAAGAAATTAGTTGATTGCTACGTAGCTATCAACTAGTGGATTTAGCATCTTGCTAAGCAAGTTGGTTGCTAATTTAGCAAGGCTTTATGAATATCGGCCCTGGGCTGATATTCATAAAACCACGCTGCTTAGCCTAGTTGACAGCTAAAATTGACTTTAGCAAGCTGCTAAGCCTAGCTGATTGCTAATTCTTATTCATAAAACCCAGTTAGAGTTAGCAACATTCTAAAATGTTGCCAAAACTTAGAGTTGATCTGGGGCAGCGCTAAGTCACTAGTTGACAACTAGTCAGTCTGCATTTGCATAATATTAATATTAATATTTTCTTAAAATAATTATAAATTAATATTAATATTAATAATATTAAGCATTTGCATATTAATGCAAATGCTAACAACTTAATAATTGATATTTTAATATAAACTGCATATTATTAATATTAACATTAATTAATATTAATATTAATTAATAATATTAATTAATATATAATATGCAGTAATAATATTAATATTATTAAATAATATTATTAATATATTAAAGAAAGCAGCAAGTTTAAAAAGCCCCCACCTCGGCTCACTTTTTGAAACTTGGTCCCATTTTGAATATCAACAGCAAATCGGTGTTTTTAACGTTTAAACAATAGCATCATTGCCATTAACATGCCTACTTGTTATTCGTTTAATTCAATCATTGGTCATGAACTTAATAATTATTATAAAACAAAACATATAGGATATTGGCCAAGAACAACATAATAACCTTTCTGATCGCTCCAAAATGCTAACAACTTAATATCGCATCGGCACATTAAAGATACATAACACTTCTAAAAATGTTTTAAGTTGATAATTATGACAAAGATTAAATCAGTATCTTTTACAAATGGGACCAAGTTTCAAAAAGTGAGCCGAGGTGGGGGCTTTTAAACTTGCTAAATATTAATATATAATTATATTAATTAATAATATTATTAATATTAATTATATTAATAATTAATATTAAATATTATATTAAAATTTAATATTAAATATTAATAAATAATATATAATAACATTAATATTAATTAATGTTAATGCTAACATTTGCATTATGACAAAGTTTAAATCAGTATCTTTTTCAAGTTTCAAAAAGTGAGCCGATTATAATTGATATTAATTTAATCGGCACATTAAAGATACATAACACTTTAAACTTGCTGCTTGCTTTGCATCAATTATTGACTTAAATTCTTCATATTTATCGCTAAGAAATAGAGCTTCAACTTCCGAGAAGTTGTTCTTTCTCGGACGCTTATTTGAAGGCTTACTCATGGTGAACATTTTGTTATGATTTGCCGTAACAACCTTGTAGGCCTATATAGCTTACAAAATACACATGTAATTTTATTAACGAAATCTCAATGAAGACCATCGGCAATGAGTCATTACATTTTGATCATTTTGACTGTGGTTCAGAGCTCAAGTATAATAGACATGTATTATATAAGCCTATTGTATTAGATGTTACACAACTGTTGAAGGCCATAGCACCCAAAACACCCAAATAAGTTATCAGCTAAATATTTCTAGTTGATAGCTAGTTAGCAAAGTGTTTAGCAAGGTTTTATGAATAAGAAATTAGTTGATTGCTACGTAGCTATCAACTAGTGGATTTAACATCTTGCTAAGCACTAGTTGGTTGCTAATTTAGCAAGGCTTTATGAATATCGGCTCGGGGCTGATAGTTGACAGCTAAAATTGACTTTAGCAAGCTGCTAAGCCTAGCTGATTGCTAATTCTTATTCATAAAACCCAGTTAGAGTTAGCAACATTCTAAAATTTTGCCAAAACTTAGAGTTGATCTGGGGCAGCGCTAAGTCACTAGTTGACAACTAGTCTTAATGATTTTGAACTAAGTTTGACATGATTTATTGTTTTAATTTCATATTAACTGTTGTCAATTATGAAAAATAATGTTCTCAGAATATTCTGTTTCTGAGGTCTTCAGTGTGTTTTACACATAAGAAACTGTCTTAAAAACACACAACAAATTTAGGGTGAATGAATAAACATTGAACTAAGCCAGTATTGTTTAACCAAATTTGCACAAGAAAAATGATTATGATATAGCAAGTAATCTTTAGTTAAGCAGATATGTTCAATCGAAGCAATTCTGTTCAATTGTTTGATACGTAAAATATATATTTTGGAGACATGTTACCAATGTTCTCTTTGGTAAAGATGCATGACTTATTTTCAATAACAAATTATATGTCAATTTGATAAAGATAAATCATGCTTGGCTTTTGTCAGGACAACAAGCAAGATATATCATATGCTATTAAATTATCTAATATTATTTACACAGTGTTGCTCATGAAGCTAAATGAGCAGCGTTAAGTGGATGCATGTTGTTTTCTATTTGATGAAGCAATATGTGACACGATCTGGTCCAAGGGGGGCCAAAGGAGGCATTTTGAAAATTGAGTTACTGTAATTATGACCTTGTACAAATGATAGGCTACCTAATACTGAAAACAGCTAAACTCTAGCATACTTGGTTCTAAAGTTATGAAGTTTTGTGATGTCTGTTTTCTTATGTATTTTATTGTTTTTTGTTCCATATTTTTGCCTTTATCTCAGTTTCAAATTTGCCGCCTTTGGCCCCCATGGACCAGATCATGTCACATATAGTATGTATAGTATGTTTTTACAACAAACCAAGGACTTAACATGTATATGAACTTTACTTGTTCAGAGTATCTTTTTTAATTTAATTTGCCGTAACAACCTTGTAGGCCTATATAGCTTACAAAATACACATGTAATTTTATTAACGAAATCTCAATGAAGACCCCCGGGGGGGCACTCCAACTTTGGAGGTGACGCGTATGTAGGGCTGTTAAGACCCCCTTTTTCAGCATCGCTGTCACCCAAAGACCCCATATTTTTTTTTACGAACACATGCTCTGTCACCCGAGGACCCCATATTTTTCACTTTTATATCTCACCCAAAGACCCTTATAAGTTCAATTTGAACAGCAACTTTCATTTCTCACTGATTTTGTTACTTATTTTGAAAAAACAATGAAATTTGAAGCCATTTAGAACTAGAAATTCGATTTTCGAGGTTTTTATGGCGCTTTTTCGGCTCTCACCCAAAGATTCCATTTAAAAAAAGGTCATGTTCTCACCCAATGACCCCATATTTTTTACCTTTTGCTCTCACCGAATGCAAAAATCATGCTCTCACCCAATGACCCCATATTTTTTACATTTTGCTCTCACCGAATGCCCCTTAGTGCGAAAGTGCCAGCCCTACACCTATATCCATTTCAAATTGAAGTGCCCCGGTGTGAAGACCATCAGCAATGAGTCATTACATTCTGATCATTTTGACTGTGGTTCAGAGCTCAAGTATAATAGACATGTATTATATAAGCCTATTGTATTAGATGTTACACAACTGTTGAAGGCCATAGCACCCAAAACACCCAAATAAGTTATCAGCTAAATATTTCTAGTTGATAGCTAGTTAGCAAAGTGTTTAGCAAGGTTTTATGAATAAGAAATTAGTTGATTGCTACGTAGCTATCAACTAGTGGATTTAGAATCTTGCTAAGCACTAGTTGGTTGCTAATTTAGCAAGGCTTTATGAATATCGGCCCTGGGCTGATATTCATAAAACCACGCTTAGGCCTAGTTGACAGCTAAAATTGACTTTAGCAAGCTGCTAAGCCTAGCTGATTGCTAATTCTTATTCATAAAACCCAGTTAGAGTTAGCAACATTCTAAAATGTTGCCAAAACTTAGAGTTGATCTGGGGCAGCGCTAAGTCACTAGTTGACAACTAGTCAGTCTGCATTTGCATAATATTAATATTAATATTTTCTTAAAATAATTATAAATTAATATTAATATTAATAATATTAAGCATTTGCATATTAATGCAAATGCTAACAACTTAATAATTGATATTTTAATATAAACTGCATATTATTAATATTAACATTAATTAATATTAATATTAATTAATAATATTAATTAATATATAATATGCAGTAATAATATTAATATTATTAAATAATATTATTAATATATTAAAGAAAGCAGCAAGTTTAAAAAGCCCCCACCTCGGCTCACTTTTTGAAACTTGGTCCCATTTTGAATATCAACAGCAAATCGGTGTTTTTAACGTTTAAACAATAGCATCATTGCCATTAACATGCCTACTTGTTATTCGTTTAATTCAATCATTGGTCATGAACTTAATAATTATTATAAAACAAAACATATAGGATATTGGCCAAGAACAACATAATAACCTTTCTGATCGTTCCAAAATGCTAACAACTTAATATCGCATCGGCACATTAAAGATACATAACACTTCTGGAAATGTTTTAAGTTGATAATTATGACAAAGATTAAATCAGTATCTTTTACAAATGGGACCAAGTTTCAAAAAGTGAGCCGAGGTGGGGGCTTTTTAAACTTGCTAAATATTAATATATAATTATATTAATTAATAATATTATTAATATTAATTATATTAATAATTAATATTAAATATTATATTAAAATTTAATATTAAATATTAATAAATAATATATAATAACATTAATATTAATTAATGTTAATGCTAACATTTGCATTATGACAAAGTTTAAATCAGTATCTTTTTCAAGTTTCAAAAAGTGAGCCGATTATAATTGATATTAATTTAATCGGCACATTAAAGATACATAACACTTTAAACTTGCTGCTTGCTTTGCATCAATTATTGACTTAAATTCTTCATATTTATCGCTAAGAAATAGAGCTTCAACTTCCGATAAGTTGTTCTTTCTCGGACGCTTATTTGAAGGCTTACTCATGGTGAACATTTTGTTATGATTTGCCGTAACAACCTTGTAGGCCTATATAGCTTACAAAATACACATGTAATTTTATTAACGAAATCTCAATGAAGACCATCGGCAATGAGTCATTACATTTTGATCATTTTGACTGTGGTTCAGAGCTCAAGTATAATAGACATGTATTATATAAGCCTATTGTATTAGATGTTACACAACTGTTGAAGGCCATAGCACCCAAAACACCCAAATAAGTTATCAGCTAAATATTTCTAGTTGATAGCTAGTTAGCAAAGTGTTTAGCAAGGTTTTATGAATAAGAAATTAGTTGATTGCTACGTGGCTATCAACTAGTGGATTTAGCATCTTGCTAAGCACTAGTTGGTTGCTAATTTAGCAAGGCTTTATGAATATCGGCCCAGGGCTGATATTCATAAAACCACGCTTAGGCCTAGTTGACAGCTAAAATTGACTTTAGCAAGCTGCTAAGCCTAGCTGATTGCTAATTCTTATTCATAAAACCCAGTTAGAGTTAGCAACATTCTAAAATTTTGCCAAAACTTAGAGTTGATCTGGGGCAGCGCTAAGTCACTAGTTGACAACTAGTCTTAATGATTTTGAACTAAGTTTGACATGATTTATTGTTTTAATTTCATATTAACTGTTGTCAATTATGAAAAATAATGTTCTCAGAATATTCTGTTTCTGAGGTCTTCAGTGTGTTTTACACATAAGAAACTGTCTTAAAAACACACAACAAATTTAGGGTGAATGAATAAACATTGAACTAAGCCAGTATTGTTTAACCAAATTTGCACAAGTAAAATGATTATGATATAGCAAGTAATCTTTAGTTAAGCAGATATGTTCAATCGAAGCAATTCTGTTCAATTGTTTGATACGTAAAATATATATTTTGGAGACATGTTACCAATGTTCTCTTTGGTAAAGATGCATGACTTATTTTCAATAACAAATTATATGTCAATTTGATAAAGATAAATCATGCTTGGCTTTTGTCAGGACAACAAGCAAGATATATCATATGCTATTAAATTATCTAATATTATTTACACAGTGTTGCTCATGAAGCTAAATGAGCAGCGTTAAGTGGATGCATGTTGTTTTCTATTTGATGAAGCAATATAGTATGTATAGTATGTTTTTACAACAAACCAAGGACTTAACATGTATATGAACTTTACTTGTTCAGAGTATCTTTTTAATTTAATTTGCCGTAACAACCTTGTAGGCCTATATAGCTTACAAAATACACATGTAATTTTATTAACGAAATCTCAATGAAGACCATCAGCAATGAGTCATTACATTTTGATCATTTTGACTGTGGTTCAGAGCTCAAGTATAATAGACATGTATTATATAAGCATATTGTATTAGATGTTACACAACTGTTGAAGGCCATAGCACCCAAAACACCCAAATAAGTTATCAGCTAAATATTTCTAGTTGATAGCTAGTTAGCAAAGTGTTTAGCAAGGTTTTATGAATAAGAAATTAGTTGATTGCTACGTAGCTATCAACTAGTGGATTTAGCATCTTGCTAAGCACTAGTTGGTTGCTAATTTAGCAAGGCTTTATGAATATCGGCCCTGGATAGTAATTCTATAGATGAGTTGACCTCAATGTTTATCAACAAAGGCAAGGGACTGGTATATCGATATGCTTGAGTGAACTCCATGCAACCACTACACTGTTCAATAGCCTTATTGTTATATGGCAGGAGTTTTAAAAAACACGAGCCCTGTACAAAATATGATGCGCGCGCATACCGTCAGGTTAAAAACGAAGGAAATTGTCATGATGCAAGTGCATACTGCCATGCATTGACGTCAGAAGTCAACTCATCTATAGAATGATTAGTATCTTTGAAAAGAACTGTATTGTATTCAACATCCAGTTCTGGCACTCCGCGGGTACTCATGCTCGTCGGTGAACTTTGAAAACACCCCCTTTTGCATCTCAGTTTATAGTGCATGGTGATATATTCAAAAATTGTTTTCATCTATTGCTACGGTAAATAATCCTGTTACATCATCACTTCTTTGGAGAATAGGACCCTTGCACAGTAGGTCTATACATGTAGGTCAAGCTAAGTGACATTTGCGTTTGCTGAAGTCAGTCAAGCATGGTTGCCAAACCCGCTATTTGGTAGCCATATTGGTCGAATTTTGAAGATTTTTCCCATGACTTATGACAATTTCCTGTGCCATAGAAAGCAATGGTCAACAATGGCTCCCACAACTTCCAATAGTTTCCTGTCCCATAGAAACCAATGGTCAAGAGAAAAATTGTGCGAATTTTTGATTACTTGAGCCTCATTTCGGGCTGAATTTTTTTGGCAACCCTGTTAGTCAAACATGGTGGAGGACAAATTAAACTCCACACCATAAGCAAGTTGTTTATTTGTTGTCTTGTTTAATTGTAACACATTGGATTGGTAAACTGTTCTTTCTTTCTTACTTTAATAATAGTGAATGGAGGTGCTCAATATACATTGAATTTACTATAGAATATGAACATCACCATTCATTAAAATGTTGAAACTATTAAGGGATCTAGAATGAGCGTTTATGGCGTTTCGACAGTATTTTTTAGGGACATGAGAGCACCTCAGGCGTCGAATTGCATTCTGAATCTGAAGCATGTCTTTCTGATATCAAATAATTTTCATTTTTGAAATTCACGATATAATACAAATTTTATGACAAATTATAAAAATTTGATATTTTTCAAAATTTTGATATATAACAGTCATTGAAGTAAATTTTACAAATCTAATGATATATTCTTAAAGTGTATGTAGCTGGGAGGAAAAGCCGACGACCAATTGAAAATGTTGACCTTTCATATTGAAGATATGGATTTTTTTCCCAAAAAGACCTAATTTTTGTTGGTGTTTTGGGAAAAAAAATCCATATCTTCAATATGGAAGGTCAAAATTTTCAACTGATCGTTGGCTTTTCATCCCACCTACATACACTTTAAGTATAAATCATCAGATTCATTCAGATTTATTCAGAATGCGATTCGATATGTCCGATGTGCTCTAATGTCCCACAATAAATACTGCCCAAACGTTCTTACCCCTTCCCTTAAAGTACAGACAGTTGGGTGAAAATATGGTGTCTACTTTTCAAACTTTGTGTCCACTTTTCTTTAATAATTTCAAATTGTTTTAAAAGGGTCCAGCCTTTGTTATCACCCCTGTTGACTTGTTTTTGAATTCCAATAGTTTCTCTATTTTGTTTAAAATTTACATTTACATGTTTAGCTAATTTTCTAAACATGTAAACTCCTTCCAACATGGCGGCCTCCGTGATTCACCAACTAGCATAGATTCGGAGGAATAAAAGTATTTTTTCTCCGATATTTGTACGCAAATGGCGGTTTCAACTTCCACATATATGTATTTTTGATATATATTTATATATAATATCCTTTGATTGTCCAATGCTGGTCTGTTCCTTTAAAAATGACAGTTTCACATTGTAGGTTAATCAAAGCCACTGTGCGTACATTTTAATTTACTATTTGGTGGTAACAAGGTGATACAACTTACAACCTAAACAAAAAAAATTATTACTGTCTGTTCAATTAGCTTAGATTCTTGAATTTTTAAGATATTTGAAAAAATGAAAAATTGTGGCGAAAGTCATCAAAGAAAAGTGTTAGCACAGCATTAGACCTAACGTGATTTATACTTTTCAAATTCCAAAGTTCAATTTAAAACACCATTTGTATTCAATTTTGCCCCATTTTAGGCAGTTACTTGGGTCCACCAAAAGGGTTCGCGACCTTTTTACAAATCAAGTGGGACGGTCCATTCTCAACTTAGGGCATAGACCATAATCCAATTTAGCAAAACAATCTGTCCACCAATCTGTCCTGCCATTTCAATTGTTATACCGTTCCAGTTATTGGATAGGCTCTATAGGTGATGATGGTCCACCGGTTTTTGTTACACGAAATTATATGGCGCGATTACGTTTTATGCATAACATTATTCTAAGCATTATTTATTTTCCTAAACAATGACATTAAAATTATGGATTTCGTTTTTTATTTCAATGGTTTACAATGTAAATTGAGTTTTGTTTAATACCACCATTCCTTCCCAAGAATATCAGCATTAAACTTGACATTTTCAGATACAGTGACTTTACAAGAATTGTTTTCTGTAACCCGATTGTTTTAAATAATATTTTCTTGTACAAAAGTTCTTTTGTTTCACAGTTTTTTCAGTTTGTATTCAACAAACAAAACGAAATAACAAATTGAAAATAAATGTGTAGTTTTATAATAGGAATATAGGCCTACACCTTCTCAGAGCCATTCTCAGACCCATTCGCACAATAAATAAATAAATAAATATTCAAAGTTTAGACCTTCTAGAATATAAATAAATAAATAAATAAATAAATAAATAAATAAATAAATAAATAAATAAATAAATAAATAAATAAATAAGCAAGGAATGTATTTATATCAGCTGGGCCTATTTTAATAATAACGTAATGTTTCATCAGTAGGGTTTCAACACAAATTAGGCATAGGCCTACTGGCAAATATTTTGCTAGACAATACTTCCTGATGCGGATGGTCGAATAAATACTATCTCTGCACATTGTGACATTCGTCCCCATTGCTCTAAATGGATTGATTCAAAAAGTTTATGGTACCCGACGTTCTCACGGCTTTTTATGAAAATATCGCGGGAAAAGACCAAAATTGAATACAAATGGGGTTTTAAATTGAACTTTAGAATTTGAAAAGTATAAATCACGTTAGGTCTAAGGCTGTGCTAACACTTTTCTTTGATGACTTTGACCACAATTTTTATTTTTTCAAATATCTTAAAAATTCAAGAATCTAAGCTAATTGAACAGACAGTAATACACTATTTACTATAATATGTACTATACAGTTCTCATGCCCAGCATGTCTCTTTCATGTCTGTCAGCAGTGGAAACACAAATGAAAATATTTTTTAAATGACGATCATTTTGATAATAAAATTAAAAACTAAAAACCCTCTTTTTTTTGTTTTTTGAAAACCTGGAAAACATGCTTATATTTACTTTGTCTTTTTTTGTTCTTGTGCAGGATGCGTATCCCCATTACCTACAGGCAACCAGTACAGAGAACAAAGCATAGAGCCACATGGTACAAATTGATGGCAATTTTCTATACAGTAAATAATTATATGAAGTCAGGATTGCCAATCTTGCAATTTGGTAGCCCAATTGGGCGATTTCTTTACAGATTTTCCCACAGACGTAACATACAAACCAAAGATAAAACAATACACATACTGTCCCATACAAACCAAAGGTAAAAGAACAAAATTGGGCAATTTTTCTAACAACGGCACCTGCAACATTCTGTAGTTTCATGTCCCAAATGGTTAAGAAAATAATTGGGTGACTTTTCTACAATTTGGGAGCAATTCAGGCTGAAAGTTTTTGGCAACCCTGTCAAAGCTTTCATTTCTTGCAGCTGAAATTAAGGAGCCAGACAGGGTTGCCAAACCTGCGATTTGGTAGCCCAATTGGGCGACTTTTGAAGATTTTTCCCACGACTTTTGACAATTTCCTGTCCCATAGAAACTAATGGTTAAGAAAAAATTTGGGCGACTTTTCAACATTGGCTCCCACGACTTCCGATAGTTTCCTGCCCCATAGAAACCAATGGTAAAGAGAAAAATTGGGTGACTTTTCGATTATTTGACCCGCGATTCGGGCTGAAATCTTTTGGCAACCCTGAAGCCAGATGTCTAGCAATCTCACTGGTATAATGCAGACTATATAGTTAACATTGAAAACACCAAATATGAACTGCAATTTTGGGAGTTAAATTACTTTTGGAGCTGTGTGCTGTTCATTGTGGAATACAATCAAGGTGAGTTCCTACCTATGGGTTGTGTGCAGTAGGCCTTTTAAAATGTGTCTGAGCAATAATTACATAAAATGGGGGTACAATGGGAAATTTAAAAGTACATAATTTGTTCAACTTTGTGTTCCTACATATGTATAATGAATGCACAAAAGAGGGTATTTCTTGGCTGATGCAGTAATATTTGGTGTTGGTTTTCATACAGTGTTTTATTTCATAGCAGGCAATTCAGGGGTTGACAATAATAGTTTTTTCTTAATATCTCAAAAACAGTTTTGATGGAGTTGGGCCCTTCTTCCACCCAGGTATTCAATTGAAACATTTTAATGATTTCAAGTTGTCTTCCAACAATTAATGCTTAATTGATATAATTCTTTATGCAATGAAAATACAGAAACTTTGTTTCAGTGGAAATGATGTTATGGGATATGCAGCAGATTCTGAGTGCATTTTTAGCCATAGTTTAGATTCGGGGATTTTCAGCCATTTTGGTTATTGATGACCTTAAAATTTCATTTAAAAATTGGTTGAAGAAAGGGTGTTTAATCATAAATGTTCTCCAAAAAGTATCAATTTTTTAAGCAAAATTGACCTCTTTTCTCAAAATTGGTATAATTTCATTTTTCTTGTCACATTATGGTTTTAAGTCCAGTCATTTGTCTGCCAGCCGCATAGTTGAGAACCCCGGGAATATGACTTAGTCTACTCTAAAAAATAGAAACACTTCCCAACTTAAATCACTTATTTGTCATGCATTTTTGTAGTCCATGGTCAAATGTATACCAGAAATAGGGTCACTCCATATGAAATCAAGGAGGTCAAATTATGGTCAACTTTGGGCTTGTCATTTTATATGAAGTCAACCTAATCGGAAGGTTGCGGTTCGAGCCCCGGCGACGCCATCGTGTTGTGCCCTTGAGTAAGGCACTTTATCTTGATTACTCCTCTCCACCCAGGTGTTTAAATGGGTACCGGCATTCTTAAATGCTGGGAAGGTAACAGACTTCGCTGTAGAGGAGGTGTAGCGATCCACCCTATAGCAACATTACATGGAGGAGTCTGGCCCAATCGCCAATGAAAGAGAGATAGGCACTCCGATCACTGTTTATACAGGATCGTCTCCTTTACCTTTTTTTTTTACAACCTAGACAATTACTGGGACTTAGCAAAGTTGTAATTTAAGACTAGTAGTCATATAAAAATGATGTTTTATAAATTTTGAAGGTGGACCACATCGACTTTGGGCCCCCTGAAAATGTTGAAAAAATTTCATCTTTGTGAGGGCGCTGTTCGAAATGTAAATGAGTTGTGACCTCAATTTTTTGGATATTCATTGTATTTATCCTATATATAACATCAGTGACAACAAAAAATAATTAAACTGACAAATAATGTGAATTTAGGGGGGCTAAACTTGCCAGTTTACAAAACATTACATTTTTTCTTGCATATTTAATGACCCTGTGACACAATGCGCAATTACAGAAAATATTTTTTTTTTACTTGTTGACAAATTGGGCATGCAGATAGTGTGTATACAAGAATTCAGACCTTTCTCTCCTTTTATAAAGAAGGCACAGACTCCCCAAGATGAAATTTATTTAAAGGGCAACTTTTGGGTATAAATTTAGGCCCCCCTACTAATTTAAATGGCTGCCACAGAAAATCCGTAAGAGGTACGGACCTCAAATTTGCAGGTTTTTAATATTTTTACAGGTACAACATATGACTAAAATATAAAGCAAATCTGAGGGGGTCAGCTGGGGAGCCTCCTTGATTTCATATGGAATGACCCAATAATGTAAAATAATTTTTCTGAACTCTGTTCCAAGCAAGACCTTTTAAAACTATACACTTGGCAACTGGACCATGTACAGCCTGAAGATTGATTTTGATGTTTTAAGCCACTTAACTTTGTAACATTAGCTCACATTTTCTGGTCTAGTTTTGGGATTTGGAGGTGCCTCGCGAGCCTAGCACTCTAACAAATGAACATGTACAGTACCAATATACAAAATATAATTCTCGGAAACATCTCAATTTGTGTATACTTTCAGACACCATGATTCGACCCAAGCGTCAATGGGATTTACTAATGGATCCTGTATGCAAGTACTGCACCAGACGATTTATTGACAACATTCCTCGTTACAAATCCCATCTACGCAACCATGAGCTGAGTATCAAGCCTTATTGGTACAGCAATCCAAACCTGAAACCAAAGGCGGGATGTGTGAAGCCACAAATCAGAAGACTTTCTAAAAGAAGATCTCAAGATTGCCAACCATCAATGAGGGATTCACGTCACAAGGTGACAAAGAAGTGCAAGAATGAAGATAAGTTTCTGTGTCAGTTTTGTGACAAGAAGTTCAAGTCCTTATCCGCTAGGTGCCAACATGAATTTACTCATTCAAAAGATGGTAAATACAGATGTAGATATTGTATCAAGTCCTTCAGCAACTTGTGTGACAAGAAACAACATGAAATGACACACACAGGAGAGAAAAAATACCAATGCAGCTATTGCAACAAATCATTTAGCCAATTGGGAAACAAGAATATGCATGAAAAGATTCATACAGGAGAGAAACCTCATCAATGTAGTTATTGTAACAAATCATTCAGCCAATTGGGAAACAAGAAACAACATGAAATGATTCATACAGGTGAGACACCTCATCAATGTATCTATTGTAACAAATCATTCCGAAAATCGCGTGATAAAAAAGTACATGAAATGATTCATACAGGAGAGAAACCTCATCAATGTAGCTATTGTTATAAATCATTCCGAACATCGGGTAAAAAAACTCTACATGAAAAGATTCATACAGGAGAGAAACCTCATAAATGTAGTTATTGTAACAAATCATTCAGCCGATTGGGAAGCAAGAAACAGCATGAGATGGTTCATACAGGAGAGAAGTGCTATAAATGTAGTTATTGCAACAAATCATTCGGCACATCGGGAAACAAGAAACGACATGAACTGATTCATACAGGAGAGAAACCACATAAATGTAGTTACTGTAACAAATCATTCCGCACACTGGGTGAAAAGAAACAACATGAAATGATTCATACAGGAGAGAAACCTCATAAATGTAGCTACTGTAACAAATCATTCCGCACACTGGGTGATAAGAAACAACATGAAATGATTCATACAGGAGAGAAACCTCATATATGTAGTTATTGCAACAAATCATTCAGCCGATTGGAAAACAAGAAACAGCATGAAATGATCCACACTGGAGAGAAACCCCATAAATGTAGTTACTGCCCTTACAAAAATTGCTGGTTGTTTGTCTCTTAAATTTCAACTAGTTGGTGTGTACTAGCTCGAGATACTCTAGCTAAAATACAGGTTTACATTTACTATCTTACATTATCTTGCTGTATTTCAGCTAGAGCTCCAAACGACAAGCTTCCGGGTTTTTTGGAGAACAATACTGTTACGTAAGATGAAGAAGAAACCCGCCTCGGAGCCCGCCCTACTCATTATTTCATTGTACTTATTGCAATTTGCCTCCACACATTACGTAATCAACACAAAGCTTTTGTGAGGATTAGTGAGTGGATAAGAAATTGACAGTGGAGGATCTGAAGGACACGCCGATTGTTAGTTGTCAATCATGAATTGCCGCAACGTATTAATATTTTACTGCATGGCATACCGCAAACACCAAGACAAATTATGCCGTATATTTCCAAAGATCATCTCATATGAAGTAAGCTGAATGCGATCTGCTCTTTTGTAACATTCCGATCGCTTTTGATCACCTATTATCGGCGAATTTGCTTAAAAACACGTGAGTTCATGTTGTGTAAACATAATTAGCATAGACACAAATGAAATTACGATGCAATACAATGCAATTTGAATGCGCAGCAGATCTATAGAAATAACGTTGCCCGGTTTTATGCAGAATTAGACCCTGTCTGGTGTGTACTGGTTGTTTTTAGACAAAGAATTCCAATCACTTTTCAACCACTTTCCAATCACCTAGGAACTAGTAGAGTCAACCAGTTGTTAATAACCAGTCAACTCGACTCAACTGGTAGATAGGCTAGTTGTCAACCAGTTGTTATACCACTAGTCAACTCAATTCTACCAGTTGTTATACCACCAAGTCAACTGGTAGATATACCACTTCTACTGGTTGGAATCAACCAGTCTACTGGTTGGAATCAACCAGTCGTTAAACCACCAATTATAGACCAATCCAACTGGTTGGAGGAGGGCAGAGTCTACTACTACTAGTATTAGTACATTGTATGTTAACCACACATCATTTTGCATCATCTTTATTTACTTTTTCTTGGAATATGTGCATGCATGCATGCATGCATGCATGCATGCATTCTGAATAGCTATTGAATTCAAAATAGTGTAAGAATGAATGATTGTTGAATATCTACCTGTTTATTTACCATTTTCAATTAATTGAATTTCAAAGGGAAGTGATTGACAGTTCAAACACAAGTTAACAATACATTTGTAGACTGTTGAATTTTTATTGCAGGCCTGTGGCAAAATCCAGGAAAAGGAGGGGGGGATGGGTAATATAATTAATACAGTAATTTCATGTCATTTAATTTTCAACATTTTCTATAGGCCTACATGTAGATCAGCTCTTGAGCTGACCTTCATTTGGATAATCATGGTAATACATGTAGTATCATGTATTTTAATCCTTTACTAAGGGACCGTTTCAAACACTTGTAAGGGGGGGGGGGCTGATGCACAAAGGATCGCCCTGAAAATTTTTGACCCTCCTAAGGGGACCCTGAAAAAATGACCACAAATTTTCCTGGAAAAATTAAGTTTATATGCTTTTCTATGGGTTGAACCACAATTTTCATGTCAAAAAGGTGGGCCCTGCAATTTTTGAGGTCTGTAAGGGGCTGTGCAATTTCCAAACGGCTCGCCAAAAAGCGCTTGCCCCCCCCCCTCTCGGCCCGCCAAAAATCGCTTGCCACCACCCTCTCGGTCCGCCAAAAAATTCTTTGCCCCCCTTGAACATGCCAAATTTTTGAGATCCCAAATTCGAACTCTAAATGGTCTAGATTTATGTTGCGAAAGCAGCAAGCAGGAAAATTTGCATATTTAAGCGTTTCCGTACTATTTTCCTATGTCTTTTTAGAGCGTTTTATTTAAAAGACACCCCTTGAATGCATGCCAAAAATCGCTTAATTGCCCCCCCTTTTTGGCTCGCCAAAAATTTCTTGCCCCCCCAGGGTTCATAATTATTGCACAGCCCCTAAAGGGGGGGCGGGGCAAAAAATGTTCGCGATGAAATGTTTTTGCACCAGGTCCCCCTTACGTGTTTGTGAACGGTCCCTAATGACGAAGTGTTTCATGTTGAAGGTTCATGGTATGTACTATGTTGAAACTTGAACGTTGATGTTTTATGAAAATTCTAAAAATGTGAGCGTCCAAGATTTCACATCAAAAATAGCATTTTACCCAAGTTTACAGTATAAAAAAAAAAAAATAGACAAAACTTGGTTCAATTTTAAGGACTAATTGTTCAAAAAAGGGGGGTTAGCCTATTCAATGTATGCTGCTGAAAAAACGGGGTCACCATAGGGTGTAGGATTTGCCAAAAATACTGGGGTCTTTTTCGGGCACATGACTTATGTCAGCTTATGTCAATATATCATGGCTTGCTATTAAACGGCCCTGCTTTTAATTGGTGTAATGTTTGCTTTTCCCCAGTCCCGTGGGAGATTCCCCGTATCTAGGGATGGCGCTGAAAATGTGTCTAAGCAATGGGCTGGGGCTAGTTCTTCAGCGACCATTTTCAGCGCTTGATTTGGTATGGTACGGTATCATGATATCATGTCATAAGTCATAACCCCGGGCCGGCCATACCCTGATATCAGGCCCCATAGCCTTTGTATGATGTGGTAAGTAACAATGAACTTTTAGTGCACTCCACTCCCGGATGTTGATGAAATCCCCTACCACGTATATGAGTTCGAAGTTTCATCCGAGCTCCGTCTTGTATTTTATTTCACAATATCATTAATATTAAAATATGTCGGTTCCGACGACGATGGAGATTTTCAAGGGGAATGCTTTACTCCTAATCTAATAGGCTGCTGAAATACCAGAGGGAGTGACGACAGTTTGGGGAAATTTACCCCATATTTTAATCACGGCCGTGGCATCGACAACGTGAGGTGCCTGACGGACGCGAGATATTGTGGAAGGAAAGAATAGTAGAAAACTGGTGAATCAGAATTGTAGTTTCAAATAAATATACTCAGATTCCATAAGGTTGGTTATGAGTAGAATAGATTCTTACCCATGAATGTCATCGAAGAAGGTTTCCAACTGCCAAATATTTCCTTCCATCTCGGCCTCCTCACAACACGTCTTCAACGTGAACCCTGCGCATGCGATATTGCCATACCATGATAGCCGGTCGACTCGTCTCGACCCGGGTCTCGACCTGGTCGAGTCAAGTCGAGTTTCCGGCCGTTTCGCGTTTTAGTTAGCAATTCAGCACACAAGTTTGGCCAGAAATCCAATGAATTGACTCCAAATGATAATACACTGTACTAGTCCCAATTTTAAATCAGTCATGCATGTAAATATGCATATCTTTGCATATAAATGGTTAATATTTCGATTTCCATAACATCAACATGATCAAAATACCTCCATGATCAAATCAACAATCATGACAACTTTTCAACTTCTTTCTTTTCTATGAGACGCCAAGTGTAGCTATTTGTAGTTGGGTTTATTGATTGAGTAATGGTAATAAAGACCTTCAAGCACGGAACTTTATTAGGGACACATCATTAGATTCTCGGGGTAGGAAGTTTTTGAAACTAAATTCACCCACTACCATGACTACATCATACTACATGAGCAAAAAAAAAAAAGTGCTGAAATCACTGGACTTAACGAAAATTTCTCCATCCCCAATGTCGAAAAGAAATCTAGGCCTATGCCACTGTTAATGACGTATATTTTTGGTTTCTTTTTTAGGACTCGAAGGGGGGGGGGTCAAAAAATTGAGACCATAAAAAGGGGATAAAAAAAGTCCACCCTTTTTTTAGGGGAATTAAACATTTTTTGAAGTCTGAGGTCAGGCACAAACACAAAAGTTAGACATTTTACACAGATTTTCTCTACTTTGTGGCATTTACGAATTTCCGTGAGCAAACCCCAAATTCCGTGAATGTTTCCGTTTTTCCGTATCACGGAGAAATCATGGCTTTAGCCATGGCTTCTGACTGGGGGGACAAATGCCTCATACCCCTTCTGGTTACGCCACTGCATGCTAATGTCCAGCTGAGATTGACCGGCGTAGGTCGAAATCTGTATCCTGAATCTGTATCTCTACGTACATACTTCATATATTTCAACCGATTGGACTACCTAATCGACCAGTCGAAATACTAATTTTGACAAGTTGAATATAGATTTCGACCACTGCCTATAGTCGAAATATCGATTCCGACTAGTTGATTGTGTGGGCTACCAGTCGAATTGGGTGTATTTCGACCGCTGACGGTCGGAACAATTGAATGGATTGGGTGCTCAGGCTATTGTATGGTGGGTGCGAACAGTCGAAAGAGTGGTCGAAAGAGTGGTACAGTCCACGGTGTGCCTGTGAAACCATCTAGTTACTATTTATAACATGAAAATGTATAACTTCGATGGTGGAACTGACATGGTGCTTGCCAAACCCAGCCAGAAGTTGTGCAAACCAAATTGTGTGGATTCAAATATGAAATAAATTAAACTAGAAGTTTGATGATAAAAGAAAGTGAATCACTCTATTTTTCCATGATAGTGACAAATTCCAGTTTTCAAGTCATCATGGGCGTCAAATCGGTGTGGGTAGGCCTACATGGATATCTTAGCTGTGCAATAATTATGAGCTCTGGCGGGAGGGTAAAAGTGTGTGTGTGTGTGTGGGGGATTTTTGGCGAGCGAAGGGGGGGGCAAGCAATTTTTGGCAAACATTCATGGGCGCCTTTTAAATAGAACGCTCTAAGGCTATTATTTTCCTGCTCTCTGCGCTCGCAACAATTTTTCTAATTTTTCTTAATGAGACATGGTGTAGAAATAAGAAACCTATTGCAAAAAAAAACCCAATTCAAATCAACACGAACTCTTTAAACAATGGGCCTACACTAAAGCCACGATTTCTCCGCGATACGGAAAAACGGAAATTTCACAGAATTTTGGGCTTTGCTCACGGAAATTTGAAAATGCCACAAAATAGTGAAAAACTGTGTACAATGTCTAACTTTTGTGTTCATTTGCAAAATAAAACAAAGAAAAGTGATTATTTAGCAATAATCAAACAATCCATTCTAGCATTAATTATAGGCCACGAATGCCCACGATGCAAGATTCGGCCATACTACAATAAAAGCGTATAAGTAAAATAAAATAGAAATATTTTTGGAAGTTAATCATTACTGCACAACCGTTATTTTATCTAACAATTTAGGCCTACATTCATACTGATGACATGTTGTTTTCAAACAACTGGTACTTTCCCTCATTAATTACGGTATTAATTATTCATAAGTTCATTTATACACGTGGGAACCTGATTTTGTACATGCGCACGGCACATGACCGCTCCTTAGTTGGGATTCACGATTGACTGTATATGGGGTCCTCTCGCTATTCGAAGGTCCGCCATACCAAAGGGTTTTTTTCGAGCGTGTAATTTTACCATTAGCTATTCGAATGTAATTAAAGGTTCGCTATTCGAAAAAAAACCGGTTCTCTATTACGAAGGTTTTCTATTCCGAAAATTCCCAAAACACAAACAGGTTCTCTATTCCGAAATTAGAAAGGTTCTCTATTCGAATATGAAAAAGGTTCTCTATTCCGAATATTCAAATATGGGTTCTCTATTCAAAAACGAATAAAGGTTCTTTATTCGAAACAAGTCACCGTGTTCTCTATTCCGAATACCAATTCCGCTTTACCAATGTGTCATGTGTTTTTGTTTTTCTTCGAGTTTAAATTACTTGGAGAACAGTTTGAGGTTTGTAACTGTGGAGTCTGCAACGTTTTGCACGTGAAGAACAATATAGAAAATTAGCTACTTTGTATACAATTTGTTATAAGGTAGTCACCTCACCGTCATCATGCATGGTCATCAAGTATTGCCAATCAGTCAAACCACAGATATTGGAACAATATCTGTGGTCAAACTGAAAATTCAACAAAATTTTACCATTATGTAGGCCTACATCCAGTGTATGCAGAGCGAAGGGGGGGTAACCTGCTGCGTTACCCGGGGTTCTAGAGTGCCCGTAAAATTGAAGAAAACATATTTTACTACGGGCAGTAAAAGCAAAGAAAAGGGACCTCAGGGGCCCGTAAAAGGTAAAAAGATACCTTGTAATAAGGCATATTTTCTTTGCTTTAGGGCCTACGGGCCAACAAAGGTCTCTTTTCTTGTCCATTAGGTCTAAGGTATCTCTTCTTTGCTTTTTACGGGCCCTCCGAGGTCTCTTTTTTATGGGTCCATTAAGGGGTGGGGTATGAACGTTTGGACAGTATTTATTGTGGGACACTATAGCACATCAGACATATCGAATTGCATTCTGAATACGAAGAATGTCCTTCTGATATCAAATAATTTTGATTTTTTTGAAATTCGCAATGTAATACACATTTTATGGCAAATCATTAAAAATTGATATTTTTTGATATTTTTCAGTACTTGAAGTAAACTTTATAAATCTGATGATTTATACTTAAAGTGTATGTAGGTGGGATGAAAAGCCGACGACCAATGGTCAAAATTTTGACCTTTCGTATTGAAGATATGGATTTTTTTTCCCAAAACACCACACACAAAAATAGGTCTTTTGGGAAAAAATCCATATCTTCAATATAAAAGGTCAAAATTTTCAATTGATCGTCGGCTTTTCCTCCCAGCTACATACACTTTTTAAGAATATATCATTATATTTAAAAAATTTATTTCAAGGACTGTTATATCAAAATTTGAAAATATCAAATTTTAATAATTTGTCATAAAATTTGTATTATATCGTGAATTTCAAAAATGAAAATTATTTGATATCAGAAAGACATGCTTCAGTATTCAGAATGCAATTCGATACGTCTGAGGTGCTCTCATGTCCCACAAAAATACTGTCGACACGCCATAAACGCTCATTCTAGGTCCCTTAAGGTATCTTTTCTTTGCTGTTTAAGCTGTTTAACATATACTCACTAAGTTCTTTTCTTTCCTTTACGGGCCTCATTTGAATAAAGAACCTGTTTTAGATTTTGGAATGGAGAAAACTTTTTCATATTCAGAATAGAGAACTTTTTCATATTCGGAGTAGAGAACACGGTGACTTATTTGAATAAAGAACCTTCTTTCGTTTTCGGAGAGAACCCATTTTTCATATTCGAATAGAGAACCCTTTTTCATATTCGAATAGAGAACCTTTTCTGTTTTCGGAATAGAGAACCTTCGTAATAGAGAACCTTTTTAATTTTCGAATAGTGAACCTTCGAATAGCGAACCTTGAATAGCGAACCTTGAATAGCGAACTTCGCCCCATATCCCGGGCCTGGCTGGGGCGATGATGTACCACGCAGCATGATTACCACGTGTTTATTAGGCTATGCATGTTGATTTTAATTTCTTAGCTATTTCTTGGATGGAAGACCACAGTTGTTTTCTGCTTAAAGTTTGATTGCGTTATATTTTTGTTTTCTTCCCCATTCTGCTGATTCTGAATTGTCAATTTAAGTGAATTTTAGTAAAAAAGTTCAATGTATGCTTATGTTTCATCGATAGGCCTATTTAGCGCATTTTTAACTCAGCTACGGTTGTTATGTTAACCATGTTATTGTTAACTAGTCAAAGTCGGCAGCGGCACATTTTGTGTTAACGAAAACAATGGAAAACTGGGACGAAAAACATTTCAAACTTCAATAAAACAAGAAAAAAAGTTCTGAAAATGATGCTCTGGCATTCAGTATACTTGAGGAGAATGGTTTCTGTCCGAGCGAAAGTGGATGTAACCATTTTGACATGTTTTGATGTGTGTATTTTCACTCGGGTTGATCTTGACCTCTGAAATGCTTTTTGTGCATGAGGTTTTACCCTGAGGTTGCTGTATACTCTCCAGAGGCAAAAAGTAATAATTTACATAAAAACACAACTATAATCCAAGTTGCCCGCCAAATGCATCATCCAACCAGCGCGTGTTGAGATTTTCAGATTCGGACTGACGACGTGATTTTCAGATTCAGACTGACGACGTGCTTAAATTGCAGATTCGGACTGACGACGTGATTTTCAGATTCGGACTACAGACGTGCTTTTCAGATCGGGCGAAAGGCGTTTCGGATGAAGACTTCGGACTGATGAAGTGTTGGACTAATGACGTGTTTTGTATTTTCAGACTAGCGTTTTGGGACTGACGAACCTAAAATGACTTTTTTTTTTTTTTAATGTCGGGCATATCTAGGCATTAACAGCTGAAATCTAGGAGATAACGCTGACGAAACTTCGGCCAGATACAAGTGACCAGCCTGGTGAACGAAGGAGTCGCCGTAGATACCCAGCAAACACAAAACGTTTTCGACATCATTCGCAAAAGGTTATAAAAGGTTGTCAGAAAACGTTTAAATGTCGGGTTATATAAAGGGTATATTAAGAGTATAAAACGTTTTCATAACCTTAAAAACATTTTTGATAATCTACTGCTCAGCAAACAAAAATGTTTTACAGAAAAGCGTTTAAATGTCGGGTTATATAAAGGGTATAAAAACGTTTTAATAACATTCCAAAAATATTCTTGAAAACTTGATACAAAACATTCTGAACAGAATGTTATTTTGGGGTTGAAAAAATATTTTGCGAACAATGTTTGCCCAAAATATTTTCAATAACGTTTTAAAAACGTTTTCATGACCTTTATATAACCCGACATTTAAATGTTATTAAAAGGTTTGAAGAAAACATTTTAAGAACATTTCTGTGTTTGCTGGGTTCAAATATTTTAACATAATGTTATTTAAGTATTGACACAATATTTGGCAAAAATGTTTGCAAAAATAGTTTACAATAAAATTTTTTGAAAACATTAAAAAATATTGTTGCAGTGTGTTTTCATACAAAACGTTTTAAACGTTATCATGACCTTTATATAACCCGACATTTTAATGTTATTAAAACGTTTTTACCTAAACCAAAAGCCAAAATATAACTTATTAAAACGTTTTTGTGTTAGTGTAGCCGACAATCGGGCGTTACCCTGATCGGAACCGCCTGTAAACGAGGTCTTTTATCATGGATCATCTGCCCCGCCATTACCAGATGAACCACGGGAGAGCGGAGATTTTTTTTCTTTTTGGCCCTGCGGGAATCGAACCGGACCTCTCGCACCAAAAGGCAAAGACCTTAACCAGTGTGCCACGCTGCTCCCGACTTTCGGACTGGCGAACCCCAGATATAGTAAATTTGCACTTCGGACTGACGACGTTTGGACTGAAGACGTTTGGACTGACACCCTGCACCCATACCCGTATTGACTAACCATAAGACATTAGGATACGTGATTGGCACAAACACGTTAAATTAACATGTTTACTGAAAGACATAAATCTCCATGCTAGACAAAAATTTTGCAGTGTAAAAGCGCCGATGAAAGATTATTCACATAAGATCGGCAAAATCGAAACTAAAAAATACGGCATCATGGCTTATACTATTCATAAAAACAAAAGAATATCAAATTCAGGCCTATTATAGCATAGGTGTTTTACTGATCATGCGGATGTAGGCTACATCAGTGGCGGATCCAGGATTTTTGAAAAGGGGGGGGGCACAAACTTAGAATCATCGGCGCGACAGCGACGTACGTCGCGCTTGCGCGACGCAGGGGGGATGTGCCCCCCTCAGAAGGGAGAAACTTTTGCAAAATGAAGACCTAATAGAAGTTATTTGGTGGACCATTTTGGCACTATTGTGTACAATTTTAATTTGAAAAAGCCGAAAATTTGGGAAATGACGGCCCCAATTTGAAGTCATTTTGTCGACAAGCTTTCACTATTATTGTGTAAATTATTGCTTTAAACATAAAAGGTCGGGTGTCCAAAACAGAAGGGAAAAGGTTAGGCCAAATAAAAAATAAAACATGTTTCACGTCCCCTCCCGCTTCCTTTTTTGAGGTTTCTTCAATTCTATTTTTATTTTTTGAAATTCAGTTATAACTTTTCAAAAAATATGTCTAGGAAGTAGAGGTGCTTTCTATAGCCTTGCTAATATACAAGAAACACTTTTATAAGGTTTTGTGATAGTTAGAGGGGGCCTATCTCTCAGAACAACAAATAAAAAGAGGCCTCCTCCTCTTTCCAGGCATTATTGCATACGCTAAAATAGCTCTAATTATGGGTATTTACACCGATTTTGCGATAAAAAATAAAAAATAAAAAGCCACCTCTTTCTCCTTTTTTTCAAAAACCCGGACGTGAAACATGTTTTTTATTTTATTTGGCCTTAACTTCTTTATGCATACACAGGGCTAGGGTGTGTCTGAGGGGGATGTGTCCCCCTCAGAAGTGAGAAACTTTTGCAAAATGAAGACCTAATTGAAGCCATTTGGTGGACCATTTTGGCACTATTATTGTGTAAAGTTGAAATTTGAAAAAGCCGAAAATTTGTGAAATGACGGTCCAATTGAGGTCATTCGTCGACAATTTTTCACTATGAATGTTTGCTTTAAACATAAAGGGTCTGGTGTCCAAAGCAGAAGTGAAAATGGCAACTTCTTTATGCATACGCAGAGGGGGGATGTTCCCTCCTGAGAAGTTGGAAACTTGTACAAAATGAAGGCCCAATTGAAACCATTTGGTGGAAAATTTTAATACTGTTATTTGAAGTCATTCGTCGACAAATGTTCACTATTGTATCAATTATTGCTTGAAACATAAAGGGCCCGGTGTCCAAAGCAGAAGTGAAAATGGCAACTTCTTTATGCATACGCACTGGGGTGTCTGAGGAGGGATGCTCCCCCCTCCGAGAAGGTAGAAAATGTGTGAAAATGAAGGCACAATTGAAGCCACTCGTAGACCAATATTACTGTAGGCCTAATTATATTGCTTAAACATGTTAAAACATAAAGTATACGGATGTCCAAAACAGAAGTGAAAACGGTGACCTTGTTTATCTCGCATAAGAAGTTGAAAAATTTTTCAAAATGAAGGTCCCATTTAAGTCATTTGGTGCATCATGTTTACACTATTATCATTGCTTAAAACAAAAAAGGCGAACTCAATTTGCAAAATTTTAAATAGGCCTATTAGTTACACTTGTCCCGGGACTGGTCCCGACTGCCACTTTCATGCACGGATTGGTGTTGAAGTCAGCATTGAGTCCGTCGTATATCACGTAATACTGATGTTGGTGATCAAGCGTGGCCGGGCCCTGCGTGTCGGGCCCGCAGTAATTTCACAGGATTTTGGGCAGAGGACCCGCCTTCAAGCAATGCCTAAAATAATCACAGACAAGTAGGCCTATATAGGCTTGGGCCCACTCAATTACGTGCAAATATTTTTCCCTTCTTCTCGCCCGGTCTTCTCCATTTTCTCTTCTTTTCTTCTCTCATTTTTGCCCTTTCTCTTCTCTCCTTTCCTCATTTTTTTAGCCGTGAAGGGGCGGGGCACGGGCCCGTGTGCCCTTCAGTCTGGATCCGCGCCTGATGGAGGATGCGCCCCCTCAGTATTAGGAAAAAAATTAAAAATAAAGGCCGAATTGAAGCCAATTCATGAACGGTCAGAGTGTGCCCCTGCATGGATCCGCCACTGGCATGGGAGGCCGTTGATGTAAAAATGAAAAGCAAAACAGAGGGGTTTTATTTATTTTTTTCCAACAAAATTGTTTAAAAAAAATAAAAAATTAGGACCCTCGAAAAGGGGGGGGGGGCACGGGCCCGGTGTGCCCATGCCTGGATCCGCGCCTGGGCTACATGTAATCAAAACAATTTGGGGAATAGCCATATACACTCATTTAACGTAATATAGTGACCATTAAAAGCGGCGGGTAGGCCCATACGTTCGCTAACAACATGAATAACAGTAATTATTAAAAAGAAATGTAAAAAACGCGAATTGAAGATAAAAATGTCCATTTGCATTACTTACGATTATAGTTTCCTCTCTAAATTTAGTCATTTCCTTGTTACATATCAAAACTGGTATAACATAATTTATATTATAGTAAAAGCCTACCTTTGCTAAAACTGGGTTTTTTTACAGTGAGTATTGAAGTCAGCGACAACGATTCGATTGTAGAAAAAAGAACCAACGCAAACGAGAAACCGATGCGACTGTATGAAAAAACCAACGCGGGTGATGTGAGAATCGACGCGAACGAAAGAAACCGATCTTGCGGATGTGTTAGGCCTATAGAAAAAAAAACCAGCGAGAAAAAAAACACAGGGGTACTTAAGATTGGTTTTGGTAGGGACGTGCGCTGGAAAATTGAAAATAGACCTATGCATATACCAATTTTCCAATATGGGCTAAATTTTCACAAAAATGTCCCGATTTTTAAATTGGTTCAAATTTAAGAATTTTTTTTTATATTTTTTTTAAAAGAATTTAAGAATATTTTGAAAAACGACCCATCATAGACTAAATTTTGGGGCATTGCTCTGCACTGCAACTCCTGATTCTAAAGTGTACATGATGTCCGAATAAATAAATAATAAATAGTGATTAAACGGACGCAAACCCTCCGATTAAGGAGTTTTTACGTAGCATCCGCAAAATATTACCCCGAAAGTGAAATAGAAAACATTATTAACAATATTTAGAACGGGCACAGATCCTCCGATTTTGGATTTTTGCGTAGCATCCGCAAAAACTCCGAAATTGGAGTAGTAAACATTATTAACAATATTTAAGGGGCGCAAATCCTCCGATTTTGGAGTATTTGCGGCGTCCTGAAAACTCCGATTTTGGAGTTTTTATGTAGTATCGCAAAAACTCCGAAATTGGAGTATAGTAAACATTATTAACAATATTTAAAAGGGGCAAATCGTCCGCAGAAACTCCGATGTTTTAAAGCCTGTTTAAAATATCATGCTGCTTTCGTGAAGCCCTTCTATGTTCTGTTCAATACCAAATGCAATCGACCGTGAAAAAGTCTTGAGTAGCGTCATCATACCCACTTGACCCGATGAGCAAATGTATGTGCCTGTACCGTCCGTTTAACGTGTTTACAAACAATTTACAATATTTCTACTTGGCAAAAACAATGTTGCTAACAAAAATTTTTAAAAAACCCAAAAACTGATGAATTTTCCACTTTTTTTCATCTCAACTGTTAATAGTAATAATAACTTCGGTCATGTATTATGTCCTTCTGTTATTTTTGATCAGCAAGATTCTAAATCAGTTCGGGGGCACTGCTAATTCAAAGACGTCTTTGATATCAAAGACTCTGCGGTGCCGAGTCACCTGTCAATATCATAATTCAGAGACGTCTTATAAATCACATACTCCCTAGTCTCAAAACCCAGCCGCAAACAATATTAGTAAATGTTGGTGATGAGCGTGAACCGGCGCTATGCGGGATTGCGAGTTGGCCTGATCAACATGATCAGGGTTGTAGCTAGCCAAGTTGAGTGCCCGTGCTAATTTTACTATCCAATTTATGAATTAAATCGCGGGCTCGGGTACACTCTTTCTAGTGAGCGTGAGAAATCGGGGAATGCTAAAATAGTTTTAGTTGCTCTTTTCATGAGCTTAAATGCTGCAGTATAACTTTCCTCCCTCGACGAAATTTTGCAGACTTTCAATTCTCCGTACACATCAAAACTCAGCACGTGGTGATGAATGCACCAAACTTTTACATTAATAATATTTCATAGAGTATTATACTTGAACAGCAACATTACAGTGGCTCCGGAACCGCCGGGGCCTGGGGGGGCCAAGTACCCTAGAGCCCCCCCAATAATCTGAGGTAAAATTCATAATTTTAGGGTAAAATTCATAATTTTAGGGGGTAAAATTCATAATTTTAGGGTAAAATTCATAATTTTAGGGTAAAATTCATAAATTTTCGGGTAAAATTCATAATTTTAGGGTCAAATTCATAAATTTTCAGGTAAAATTCATAATTTTAGGGTCAGATTCATAATTTTAAGGTAAAATTCATTATTTTAGGGTATAATACAAAATGTAAGGTACAATTCATGTAAAAATGTATGCATGTCAAAAGCTTCCCCCTCCCGCACCCACCCCCTTCAGCGTTTCGCGCCTCGGAGAAGGCCACAAATTTTGGGCCCCCCCCCAATATTCAAAATCTTCCGGAGCCTCTGCATTATATGGGGAGTAGTAAATTAATTGTTCAGGCCCCGAGTCATGGAAACAATTTCAACCAATACCAAGAAACTAGAAATATTTTTTGTCACTATTTCATTAAAAGATCAGTTTTAATTTCTTAAAATTATTATCATCGTTATACTTACAGAGCGTTTTTATAGAATCCGGGACCGCCGGGGTGCTGAACTACACAAAATTTCAAAGGTTGAACATCGTCATGGGAGCGCCGCTAGGGGTGTCTGAGGCGATGTGCCCCTCCCCTCCGAATTAGTCATTTTTTCAATGTGAAAGACCCAATGGAGCCATTTGGTGCAACACGTTTATCGGTTATTTTTGGAGCACATATTTTTTGCAGATTTCCAACTGAGCATGAATTTTAGTTTTATATGAACACTGTGCTCAATAATTGCTCCAATTCAGCCTAAGTTTAGCCTTTTTCTGTTTTGACGCAACACTTGAAGGGATGTGCTCATAGGCCTTTAGGCATAATATCTAAGATAGGCCTAAATTTCATAACAAATTTCCTGCGGACCTGACTTCTGGGCCGCACATTTTTTATGGATATGAACCTGCTCAATTAGGCCTATGGATACTTGCAAGTTAGCCTTTTCTTTTTTGACGAAGAAGGGTGCCTCCCTCAGAAGTTGGAGAATTATTTTAAAAGTTAATGAAAGGCACAATAAAGTCATTTGGTGTAAAAGTTTACACTTATTTTTGGTATTATTTTGGGCATAATAGATTTCAACGGACCCGACTTGTGAGGGGGATATTATTCTCAAACTTAAAGCCAATTGGTGCACATTTTGCATTAGGCCCCTATTATTAACTTATTTTTCCGACCATTATGATTAAGCATAGCCTATAGGCCATATAATCATGTCATGAATCATGCCGGGAATCATGATAATGCATACACTGTTAGAAATGTTCCGTAAATTTTTCGGGAAAATACCTGGCAGTTCTATTGCCAACCTTTTCCCGTAAAAATGACGATTTAACAAGTATTTTACCGTAAAATTAGCATATTTACGATATATTGCCGTAAAATATACGATATGCGGTATAATGTATGGCCCGTAATATTTACGGTAAAAAAACCTGGCAGTTCTATTGCCAACGTTTTCCCGTTAAAATTACAGTAGCGCCGTAAATATATACACGATAAATTATATGAAGTAGTCTTCAAACACAATCTGTCAAGACAAATACGGCTATTTCCTATTTGAAAAATGTGGACGATGCAACTTATTACAAAATTATCAAATTTAACGGTACTAACATGCCTATTTGTAGATAAATTAAAATTCAGTTTACGGTAAATTACCACAAAATTTTACGGTTTGTGCCGTAAAATAAACCGGTGATTTCTAAGAGTGTAAATGTATTTTAGAACGGATTCAGTGGATCCGTGTCACAAATTTCAAGCAAGAACCTATGATGCGCAATGACTCAGAATGTACTCTTTCTCGTTTCTTCTTGTTTTCTTCCTTGTTTTCTTTCCATTTTCTCCCTTTCTTTTGCCTAAAATGCGGACATTGAAATGAGCCTGGCTGTGGCAAAAAAACCATTTTCAACCCAGTTTTGCTAATATTTTTGTAACATTTTCTTCCCGGTATATTTGTTTTCAGTTGTGAGGATATTTCTTTCAATTTTTAGGAAATTAGACCCGAAAAAGTAGGCCTTTTACTTTTCCCTCCTTTTCCACCCCTTCAATTTTGTAGGGGCACTATATACCCAACTGGCTATGCTCAGGCCCGTCTGGCGCAGGGGTGGGGACGTGCGGTGGGGCAAAAGTCCCCAAAACATAATTTGCGACCGTAGCGAGCAAAAAAATAGGTTTTTTTATGCTCTTTTAGTCAAAAAAAAAGGTCCAAAGTTTGTGAAGAAGGTCCACTTTTTACAAAATCACCACCCCCAAACAAAAACAAAAACGGGCCTGGCTATGCCACTGCTCTGTCACTCCTCCATCCTCTCCCTTCTCTCTCTTTCTTTCTCTCTCTGTCTCCCTCTTTTTTTAAGACCCGGGGCTGCAGGCCCCAAAGCCCCACCACCTGGGCACGCGCCTGGTTTACCGTAATTTGTTGATATTTTGAGCCTATAATCATAACATAACCCCACCCATGTCAATAAAATACAAGTAGGCCTATCCATATTTCTCCGAATTCATCCCATGCACGTGAGCAAGGGTTAGGCCTGAACGCTTCCTTAGGGGCCTACCATAGGGGGGGGGGGGCACTCCAACTTCATGTTCATGATTTGATTTGATTTGTTCGGGTTTTGACAAACATAAAAAAAAAAAAAAAGCATATTGAAGCTTATATTTCCATTGGGGTCCATCTAAAACACCGGGACGGGTTAGGAACAGTCAGGGGTTAACACCCTACTCTTTTCAAACTGACTGTGCGAGATACATGTACAGGTATAGCTCTCTGTATATCTATACCTATTTGTTTTCAAAGTCAATATCACAGCCAATCTCCAGCGCCGGGAATTGAACCCGGGACCTCATGCACTAAAGGCAAGTACCCTAACCATTAGACCACGCTCTCCCTTGTTTGGTGAAGTTCATGAGAGGGAGATTCCCCCCTCTCCAAAATAGGGGGTCTATTTACAGGTACATGACGTGTACCAATATGTGGGAGTACCCTCCGTTTTGGTTAAGTTCGTTAAGTTGAATTACTACCATTTTGTACATTATACAGTCGACAGACCTGTATTGTGCTCTTGTTTGGTTGGATAGTGTGTTCATGTTTGGTCTGTACCCGGTATTACTCCTGTTTGATGAGAAGGCCTAAGGGTGCACCATTTGATTTTCGGGGGGCGGGGCATGCATGGCAGGTTGGACAAAGATTTGGTGTAAATTTCTATACAAATATAGAGGGTCATTAGGTGTAAGCTTATTCTATTGAGAGGTCTAATGACGTGTACCAATGATGGGAGTGTCCCCGCCCGGAAGAGCACTCAACTTCATGTTCATGATTTGATTTGATTTGTTCGGGTTTTGACAAACATAAATAACCCAAAAAGCATATTGAAGCTTATATTTCCATTGGGGTCCATCTAAAACACCGGACGGGTTAGGAACAGTCAGGGGTTAACACCCTACTCTTTTGAAACTGACTGTGCGAGATACATGTACAGGTATAGCTCTCTGTACATCTATACCTATTTGTTTTCAAAGTCAATATCACAGCAAATCTCCAGCGCCGGGAATTGAACCCGGGACCTCATGCACTAAAGGCAAGTACCCTAACCATTAGACCACGCTCTCCCTTGTTTGGTGATGTTCATGAGTGGGAGATTCCCCCCTCTCCAAAATAGGGGGTCTATTTACAGGTACATGACGTGTACCAATATGTGGGAGTACCCTCCGTTTTGGTTAAGTTCGTTAAGTTCGAATTGCTACCATTTTTGTACATTATACAGTCGACAGACCTGTATTGTGCTCTTGTTTGGTTGGATAGTGTGTTCATGTTTGGTCTGTATTACTCCTGTTTGATGAGAAGGCCTAAGGGATGCACCATTTGATTTTTGGGGGCGGGGCATGCATGGCAGGTTGGACAAAGATTTGGTGTAAATTTCTATACAAATACAGAGGGTCATTAGGTGTAAGCTGATTTGCCTCCAAACAGGGGGTCTATTGAGAGGTCTAATGACGTGTACCAATGATGGGAGTGTCCCCCGGCCGCCCCGGGAGGGGGGGCACTCCAACTTCATGTTCATGATTTGATTTGATTTGTTCGGGTTTTGACAAACATAAATAACCCAAAAAGCATATTTGAAGCTTATATTTCCATTGGGGTCCATCTAAAACACCGGGGCGGGTTAGGAACAGTCAGGGGTTAACACCCTACTCTTTTCGAAACTGACTGTGCGAGATACATGTACAGGTATAGCTCTCTGTATATCTATACCTATTTGTTTTCAAAGTCAATATCACAGCAAATCTCCACCGCTGGGGTTGAACCCGGGACCTCATGCACTAAAGGCAAGTACCCTAACCATTAGACCACGCTCTCCCTTGTTTGGTGAAGTTCATGAGTGGGAGATTCCCCCTCTCCAAAAATAGGGGTCTATTTTCAGGTACGTGACATGTACCAATATGTGGGAGTACCCTACTGTGCCTCCGTTTTGGTTAAGTTCGTTAAGTTCAATTACTACCATTTTTGTACATTATACAGTCGACAGACCTGTATTGTGCTCTTGTTTGGTTGGATAGTGTGTTCATGTTTGGTCTGTACCGGTATTACTCCTGTTTGATGAGAAGGCCTAAGGGATGCACCATTTGATTTTTGGGGCGGGGCATGCATGGCAGGTTGGACAAAGATTTGATGTAAATTTCTATACAAATATAGAGGGTCATTAGGTGTAAGCTGATTTGCCTCCAAACAGGGGTCTATTGAGAGGTCTAATGACGTGAACCAATGATGGGAGTGTCCCCGGCCGCCCGGGAGAGGGAGCACTCAACTCCAACTTCATGATTTGATTTGTTCGGGCTTTGACAAACATAAATAACCCAAAAAAGCATATTGAAGCTTATATTTCCATTGGGGTCCATCTAAAACAGCGGGGCGGTTGGGAACAGTCAGGGGTTAACACCCTACTCTTTTCGAAACTGACTGTGCGAGATACATGTACGGGTATAGCTCTCTGTATATCTATACCTATTTGTTTTCAAAGCCAATATCACAGCAAATCTCCAGCGCCGGAATTGAACCGGGACCTCATGCACTAAAGGCAAGTACCCTAACCATTAGACCACGCTCTCCCTTGCCTGCAGAAGTAAAGTTGAGCGCAAAACTTAATGTTTTAACTTTGGCGCTCATGCACGAGAAACTGAGTCGATGTAAACCTACCAGATATGGTATATGCGTTTACTGTGGGCATGAGTCAGGGTGTAGACATTGGTAGATATGGTCAGAGGCGGCACCAATTTACCATGATTTTTTAGCGGGGGTGGGGGTGGGGGCAAAATCGCAAATTTGACATTTTTGGCCTAAAAAGTTAAGTTATGCTATCAAAATACCCTTTTCACGTACATGTTTCATTTGTTTATTTTATAATTCAAAAAGTTTTTCTTGATCAAGATACTAGTATTCTTTTTTATGTTAATGTTTCATTTGTTTATTATTTATAATTCAAATTACGCTCAATCCCGCCATCCATGGGTATTTGCAACATCAAGCGAGAGAATTGAGATTATTTTATCTACAATGCGGCCGTGAGGGTCCCGGGGTGAGGGTATCCCTATTTCGACCGCAGCATTAATATTGCATAGAGTCCAGTTCCGACATATCCTATAGGCTTTTTTCAGTTATTCAGTTACGAAAAGAAAAGAAATAAAATCAAACAATACTTTCACGACAGGAAACCTATTTGTGATTTTAAATCATGCTGTAGAGGTATATCGCCATGAGAAGAAAACATCAAATAAAATACCTTACTGACGACAGGCAGGTTGCGACAACACAGGAAAATCCCCATCTATACATGTACATACTTGACCCAGTGATGACCTATAAATAGTGGTAGGGGCGGGGTGGAACCATGTACCATGTTTACCAGGCAATTGGCACCTACACAGGTGTGCGTGTGGTCATAATTAAAAGTCAACATCAAAGTTTTGTGTGATGGGGAGGAGCTTTGTTGGCGGGATGGAAGTGAGACTGAAACTTCGGGATTGGTGGTGGTGGTGGGTGATGAGAGTGAACTCGGGGTGCAGTTGGCTTCACAATACACCAAAAGACCCTTATATGCAGCTTCCTGATTATTATTATTATTTATTATTGATAATCTACATGTTAAATGATTGATGACATATGTTTTGAGCATCAATCAAAAAATATAGGCCTAAATCTGTCATCTGTGCGTCTGAACTTTAAAAATCAATTTGCAAAAAATAAATAAATAAATCAAACAATTTCCTGCCAATTTCAGTTAAACTGTTAAAGCAAATAAGCCAAATTAGTTTTTCTTTCAAGTATTAAGTTCTGATTTGAAGTAAATATTGATAAAAGTTGATCAACCAACCCGAAATTTATTAAAATGATAGTAGGGCTGCCATCCCTTGTACAATTACGCAATCATCCATCATAAAAATTGGGGATTTGCTAGGAAATTCCGTTCTTTTGAGGGAGCACCAGTATGATACATTTTGTATGTGTGCAGTTGGCTAATGCACCATATAAAGCAGAAAATTTTATGAGAAAAAATATATGAGACATTTTGCAATATTATGATTGAAACAGTATCGACGTGAGATTATTTCCAACACAAGCTCCTGTATTATTTAATATTCTTGAATAATATATATACTAATCAACTTAAAATTGCAGTATCCCTTAGAAAATTAAAAACATTTGTAGAAAACATTCCTAAACCTCTCGCAGTGACCTTTCTGCCTCTCCAGTGGCGGCGTCACGTTGGCACGGGAATATATTCATATTTATTTATTCATCAATCAACATCTCCATACACATCCAAGTTAATAAGCAGTAAGTTACAAGAATATTGACAAAGTATAATGGTAACAATAGATAAATTATAAGTTGTATACACAAAGCAACTGTAAGCTGTATAATCCTTCCAAGTTTTGGCAACCTTTTTTTTTTTTTTTTTCTTCTTTTTTTTTTTTTGCTACTTTCAGCCACTTCTTGACAATTCGGGTCAATTGTATCCCCGCTCTCCCCCCATATTTTGAGCCCCCCCCAAAGTCATATGATGCGTCCCTAACATAATTCTACCACCCACATGTTTCTTTGCAATTGCTTACGCTGGAAAATCCCCAGGGTCAAGCGTGTAAACAAGTGGGAATTTCCGATCGTATTGCCATGGGAAATAAAGCCCCATCAGTTTATACAATCGCGAATCATATAATTTGTTTACAGATTTTTTACAAAAAAAAAACCCGGATGTTTTCCTAATAATGTTACTATAACTTACTAGGCCCGTGTTCTAAAGAAACATAATTATTGGCGACATATCAGATTTACTAAAAGAAAGCAGTATGAAGAAAGAAAATGATAATTAGGTAAAATCGCATGAAAATATTAAACTTCAATATTACAATCCCGGACTTGAGTTTAAAAAAACATTCGCAAATTTAGGGGGCTGGCATTGAGGGAGCGGGTGTCTCAAATTTACAAAAAGTCGGCGTCAATAAAATTGCGACCCCCCCCCCCTATTTCGGCAACAACAAACATTATGACCCCCCCCCCATACACCTTGCCCCTGAACAAGCTAAAATTGTATTGAAATCAGTCTTTGAATAAAATAAACACCGTCTTTGGTCATCTTATGACTCCCTATTTTAGGTCATCAAAAATTTACCCCCCCCCTATTTTTTACAAAAATTTATGACCCCCCCTCCAGTATATTTGGAACCCACCAGCCCAGCCCCCCCACCCATTAAAACAATCACACGTACATACCCAACCAGTCAGTATAGCAATTCGTATAGCCACGCCCCGCTCACAGGAACATTAATTAAACCAAGGGTTCACCCAGCGGTCAAATTATGTTATTCATTATTTTACTTTCTCACGGCCCTAACTTAGCATGCATGGAGCATTGACCTAGTTTACGACAGTCATGCATGCAAGAGCTGGGGAATTCCCCGGCGTTGTCATGGTTGTCGCAAACATCGCAAACAATATTTATCTCGATGGAATTCTGGTTGTGCTTGGTATTGATGTGGCGACTTGGCACCAATATACCATTCTCTCTTTCTGTCTCTCCCACCCTTCCCTCACTCAAATCTTAGTATAAGGGAGTGTTCATTAATACTTTGGTAGGGGGGGCTGGTACACCTCACATTTTTCAGCTCAAAAACTTTTTGACCCCCCTCGATGGACAGCTAAACTTTTGACCCCCTCTTTTGACAGACAAAACTTTTTGACCCCCCCCTTATCGTATACTTATTACTTAATAGTGTTTTTTCCAGTGGTGTGGTATCTGTTTCACATGTCATTGAGGGACGCAAATGTTTGAAACATTCTCGGTGGGCCAATTGCGCATGAAATATATACAAGCACAAGGAAATTAAATACTTAATTTAGATTTGTCCCAAATAAGGGTGTTTATCTGATTTTACATAAATGAAATAGAGGATTTATTTGGAGGTGCATAGGCACGTCCGCATAATTTGGATCCGTGGCTATTATGATAGTACAAATCTTGGCGCGCAAACCGCGCAAAGAGTTTGGCCATATTGAGGCTTGAATGGTCAAATATTGTTTAAATTGGAACAAATTTAATATGCAAGAAGCTAAAATGGTCAAATGTGAGATTAATTTGGTCACGCAAATGTACACAGGTATCAGTTTTGGCCCCCAAAGATCGGGCCTATGTGTGCAAAATAATTGTGCAATGAGAAATCGTAAACTGAAGTGTGCAGTTTACGTGCAAAAGAAATCAATTTATTTGCAATATTTTCTTGATCTTGATTTTTGTATTTTGATCAGATTGGTACATAATCATATTTGTAGCCTACTTTGAAGAGATATAAAATTCTATGATAAAAAGTGCCAGTATTTCTTAGACCAACCCAGATGTTGCATGTTGCTGATCATCTTTAATGTTATATTAATTAATAGATATATGTACACTAAGTCCCATCATTTTTTCAAACAAAAGCACTGAAAACCAAAACTTGCCCATTTTAAAAGTGATATAGAGGGTCTCAATGCAGCGCGCGAAAATTTTGGGTTTTGAAGAGGAAAACTTTTTTTGGCCCCCCTTTCCTACCACCTAAAACTTTTTGGTCCCCCCTCTTTTAAGATCCAAAACTTTTTGGCCCCCTCCTTTTACCAGCCCCCCACCAAAGTATTTCTGAACACTCCCTAAACAATTTTTTTTTAATTGAAAATATTATTCTTTTGAAAATTATTTAAAAGCAAGTGTGTAAAACATGCACATTTTTTTTAACAATTTATGCGGTATGCTGCAGCAGCATTGATTTACAGCTGAAGGTACGCACCATTAGATACCCGTATTATAGGAGGGGCTAGGGAGTTATAATCAGGCAGAATTTGGGGGTTTTTGCCTCCGGATGTGGCGAATTTTTTTCACTGGCGAAGTTGTATTTTTTCTAATGCATACCTTTTACAGAATTGGGTAGGGAAATTTCTATTTATTTTTTACTCATCAGTGAGGCTTTTTTTTCATCTCACTGGTGGGCAAAGTTTTTTTTCGTCTCACTAGTGTTTTTTTTTACCCCCCCCCCTCACATATCTAATGAGGCGTTACTAAGTGGTAAATAGGTTAATGTCATGACATCAAAAATGCTGGGAGTGGACAATGGACATATTATTGTTTACATCATGTATCATCATG